>NC_052101.1:136063253-136327385 GCF_015852505.1 Tachyglossus aculeatus
TACTGCCCAGCCCGCACCCTCCGCTCCTCCACCGCTAATCTCCTCACTGTACCTCATTCTCGCCTGTCCCGCCATCGACCCCCGGCCCACGTCATCCCCCTGGCCTGGAATGCCCTCCCTCTGCCCATCCGCCAAGCTAGCTCTCTTCCTCCCTTCAAGGCCCTGCTGAGAGCTCACCTCCTCCAGGAGGCCTTCCCAGACTGAGCCCCTTCCTTCCTCTCCCCCTCATCCCCCTCTCCATCCCCCCATCTTACCTCCTTCCCTTCCCCACAGCACCTGTATATATGTATATATGGTTGTACATATTTATTACTCTATTCATTTACTTATTTATTTATTTATTTTACTTGTACATTTCTATCCTATTTATTTTATTTTGTTGGTATGTTTGGTTCTGTTCTCTGTCTCCCCCTTTTAGACTGTGAGCCCACTGTTGGGTAGGGACTGTCTCTATGTGTTGCCAATTTGTACTTCCCAAGCGCTTAGTACAGTGCTCGGCACATAGTAAGCGCTCAATAAATACGATTGATTGATTGATTGATTGATTGTCTACGGTGATGGGAAAGACAGGGAAGAAAGGATTTGCTTGGGAAGATGAGGAGTTCTGTTTTGGACATGATAAGTTTGAGGTGTCAGAACGATATCCAATTCATTCAATCATTCAATCCAAAGTAGGGACGTCCTGAAGGCGGGAGGAAATGTGAGACTGCAGAGAAAGAGAGAAAAGCAGCCTGGCCTAGTGGATAGAGCACAAGCCTGGGAGTCAGAAGGACCTGGCTCCACCACTTGTTTGCTGTGTGACCTTGGGGAAGTCACTTTACTTCTCTATGCCTCAGTTACTTCATCTGTAAACATGGGGATTGTGACTGAGCCTCTTGCAAGATAGGGACTCTGTCCAACCTGATTACCTTATATCTACCCCAGAGCTTAGAACCCTGCCTGGCACATAGTAAGTGCTTAACAAATACCACTGGAAAAAAAGAGAGCGAGGTCAGGGCTGGAGATGCAGATTTGGGAATCATTCATATAAAGATGGTAGTTGAAGCCCTTGGAGCAAATGAGTTCTCTAATGGAATGGCTCTAGATAGAGAATAGAAAGGGACCCAGAACTGAACCTTGAGGGATTCCCATTGTCAGAGGGTAGGAGGCAGAGGAGAAAGCTCTGAAAGGGACTGAGAAGGAACAGCCAGAGAGACAGGAGGAGAATCAGGAGAGGACAGTGTCACTGAAGCTAAGGTTGGATAATGTTTCCAGAAGAAAGGGGTGGTCCACAGTGACAGACATAGCTGAGAGGTCAAGGAGGATTAGGATGGAGTAGAGGCCCTTGGACTTGGCAAGAAGGAGATCATTGGTGACTTTAGAGATGACAGTTTCTGTGGCATGAAGGGGGCGAAAGCCAGATTGGAGGGGCTCAAGGAGAGAATTGGAGGCGAGACCATTTTGTAGGATTTTGAAGCTGGGGAAAATGGTCTGATGGATATGAAGTGAGAGGGAGTTTCAGGCAGGAGGAAGTACACGAGTAAGGGGTCAAAGATGAGAAAGACAAGATTGAGGCAGAAGGATGTGTTTGAGGAGTGAAGTGTGTGGGCTTGGTTGTAGTAGGAGAAAGCTGATAGAGTACTTAAAATCCAATGGTGAGGAGTTTCTCCTCAATGTGGAGATGGGTGGGCAACCCTGGAGGTTTTAGAGAGTGGGGAGATGTGCTGAGAATGAGTTTTTCGAAAACTGATGTGGGCATCAAAGTGAAGCATGGACTGGAGAAAGGACTGGCTAGAAGCAGGGAGGTCAGTGAGGAGGCTGATGTAGTAGTTGGAAGAGGCTTCCGGGGAGGGAGCTGAGCTGGGTCGGGGCCGCCCAGAGCACTCATGGGGTGCCAGATAGAGGGAGACCCCTCCTGCTCAGCATGTGTTCAGATCTAATGACTACAGTGTGGGAGGAGGGAAGGAAGGAGAGAGGGAGGGGCAGAAGGGAGGGAGGGAGGTGGTTCTGGAAGGCCGGGAATCACCGATGAATGTAGCTGCAGCCATCCGCAGGTGCTGGAGGGGGCTGTGGAGGTAGCCGAGGGCCTGGGAGAGGTGGATGTGAAATTCATCACTGCTGTTCGACATCTGGGATAGAGAGGAGAGCTCAGTGGGAATGTCCTACTTCTCCCTCCACGCCCCCATTCCCCTACACCTCCCAGGGACACCCAGCTTGCGATAAGCCCAGGAGACCTTAGATATAGCCCTCCCTCTCACCCACCAAGACCGCTCCCCCTCAACCCCTACCAAGGATTCCTCTGTACCAGCGCAGGTCCTCCGCTTCTCCCTCCCGCCCCCCCCTCCCCTTCTCCCTGCCCCCACCCCATCCCAGTTCTCCTTTCCCATCGCCACCCCCCTTCCCACTCTCCCCGCCCAGGCCCCCGCCAACTCATCCCAATCCAAACCCTCCCCACCCCTCGCACCCTTCCCCCTCCCTCCCCTCCCTCGACAGCTGATGCCAAGTGTGGCCTCTGGAACCCCCGCTCGGTTTTAAGTAAGATCCCTTTCATCCTGGACCTTTTCCTTTCCAGTTCTCTACTCCTCCTCGCCCTAACTGAAACATGGCTGTCGACGGACGACACGGTCTCTTCTGCTGCTCTCTGCAGTGCAGGCCTCTTCTTCTCCCACTCCCCCAGACTCACCGGAAAAGGAGGAGGTGTCGGTTTCCTTCTCGCCCCCCAATGTCGCTTTCGCACTATCCCTCCTCCCCCTTCCCTTTCCTTCCCTTCCTTTGAAGCCCACATTATTCGCCTCTCCCACCCCCTCCAGATTCTTGTAGCCGTCATCTACCGCCCTCCGGGCCCCACTTCCAACTTCTTTAACGACTTTGACCCCTTCCTCACATTCCTTCTCTCCTTCTCCATGCCCACTCTGATCCTCGGAGACTTCAATATCCACATGGATATCCCTAACGACTCCTCTGCCGCCCACCTTCTATCTCTCCTTGACGCTGCCAACCTCTTCCTCCACCCCACCTCACCCACTCACCAACTTGGTCATACCCTCAACCTCATCATCTCCTACCGCTGCACTGTGTCCACCCTCACCAACTCTGTGATCCCTCTCTCTGATCATAATCTTCTCACCTGCCTCCTCACTCACACTCCTTTCCCCTGTAAATCCGTATTACTCCCTCACAGAGATCTCCGCTCTCTGGACCCCACCCATCTTTCAGAGCGCCTCACACCCCACCTCGCCACCCTCTCCTCTCTACCCAGTCTTGATGATCAGATTACTGCTCTCAACTCTACCCTTTCTACTCAGCTAGACTCGTTCGCTCCCCTTTCCCTTCGCCGCTCTCGCACCACTAACCCACAGCCCTGGATCACTGCCACTGTCCGCCTCCTTCGCTCTTATGCTCGAGCTGCCGAACGCTGCTGGCGAAAGTCTAAACACCATGCCAACCTCGTTCACTTCAAGTTTATCCTTTCCTGCCTTAACTCAGCCCTCTCTTCTGCCAGACAAAACTATTTCTCCTCCCTTATTGACACCCATGCCCATCACCCCCGCCAGCTCTTCCATACATTCAACTCCCTTCTCAGGCCCCCGGTTCCTCCCCCTCCTCCTTCCCTCACCCCCAACGATCTGGCCTCCTACTTCATTAACAAAATTAAATCCATCAGGTCCGACCTCCCCAAAGTCTCTTCCCCCCTTTCTCCAACCCCCGGCTCTCAACACTCTCTGCTACTCTCCCATCCTTCCCAGCGGTATCCTCAGAGGAACTCTCCTCCCTCCTCTCAAGTGCTACTCTGGCCACCTGTGCTTCTGACCCCATTCCCTCTCATCTTATGAAATCTCTCGCTCCATCCCTTCTCCCCTCCTTAACTTCCATCTTCAACCGCTCACTCTCCACTGGTTCCTTCCCCTCTGCCTTCAAACATGCCCATGTCTCTCCCATCCTAAAAAAACCCTCTCTTGACCCCACCTCACCTTCTAGTTATCGTCCCATATCCCTCCTACCATTCCTTTCCAAACTCCTTGAACGAGTTGTCTACACTCGCTGCCTAGAATTCCTCAATAACAACTCTCTCCTCGACCCTCTCCAGTCTGGCTTCCGTCCCCTACATTCCACGGAAACTGCCCTCTCAAAGGTCACCAATGACCTCCTGCTTGCCAAATCCAACGGCTCATACTCTGTCCTAATCCTCCTCGACCTCTCAGCTGCCTTTGACACTGTGGACCACCCCCTTCTCCTCAACACGTTATCTGACCTTGGCTTCACAGACTCCGTCCTCTCCTGGTTCTCCTCTTATCTCTCCGGTCGTTCTTTCTCAGTCTCTTTTGCAGGCTCCTCCTCCCCCTCCCATCCTCTTACTGTGGGGGTTCCCCAAGGTTCAGTGCTTGGTCCCCTTCTCTTCTCAATCTACACTCACTCCCTTGGTGACCTCATTCGCTCCCACGGCTTCAACTATCATCTCTACGCTGATGACACCCAGATCTACATCTCTGCCCCTGCTCTCTCCCCCTCCCTCCAGGCTCGCATCTCCTCCTGCCTTCAGGACATCTCCATCTGGATGTCCGCCCGCCACCTAAAGCTCAACATGTCGAAGACTGAGCTCCTTGTCTTCCCTCCCAAACCTTGTCCTCTCCCTGACTTTCCCATCTCTGTTGACGGCACTACCATCCTTCCCGTCTCACAAGCCCGCAACCTTGGTGTCATCCTCGACTCGGCTCTCTCATTCACCCCTCACATCCAAGCCGTCACCAAAACCTGCCGGTCTCAGCTCCACAACATTGCCAAGATCCGCCCTTTCCTCTCCATCCAAACCACTACCCTGCTCTTTCAAGCTCTCATCCTATCCCGTCTGGACTACTGCACTAGCCTTCTCTCTGATCTCCCATCCTCGTGTCTCTCTCCACTTCAATCCATACTTCATGCTGCTGCCCGGATTATCTTTGTCCAGAAACGCTCTGGACATATTACTCCCCTCCTCAAAAACCTCCAATGGCTACCGATCAATCTGCGCATCAGGCAGAAACTCCTCACCCTGGGCTTCAAGGCTCTCCATCACCTCGCCCACTCCTACCTCACCTCCCTTCTCTCCTTCTACTGCCCAGCCCGCACCCTCCGCTCCTCCACCGCTAATCTCCTCACTGTACCTCGCTCTCGCCTGTCCCGCCATCGACCCCCGGCCCACGTCATCCCCCGGGCCTGGAATGCCCTCCCTCTGCCCATCCGCCAAGCTAGCTCTCTTCCTCCCTTCAAGGCCCTGCTGAGAGCTCACCTCCTCCAGGAGGCCTTCCCAGACTGAGCCCCTTCTTTCCTCTCCCCCTCGTCCCCCTCTCCATCCCCCCGTCTTACCTCCTTCCCTTCCCCACAGCACCTGTATATATGTATATATGGTTGTACATATTTATTACTCTATTTATTTATTTATTTATTTATTTATTTATTTTACTTGTACATTTCTATCCTACTTATTTTATTTTGTTGGTATGTTTGGTTCTGTTCTCTGTCTCCCCCTTTTAGACTGTGAGCCCACTGTTGGGTAGGGACTGTCTCTATGTGATGCCAATTTGTACTTCCCAAGCGCTTAGTACAGTGCTCTGCACATAGTAAGCACTCAATAAATACGATTGATTGATTGATTGATATAGCCATAAAACCAAGTCCCTCAGCACGAGCATTGAGTCCAGTTCTTCTACTGGCCAGGAGAGGAAAGCTTGGATCCACTGTGGGGTGGGAGTGGAGAGAAGAAGGGGGACATTTGTGATCAAGGCTGAATAGTGGTCCAGGGGCTTTGCAGATGAGGTTTGGTGTCCCAAGAGGCTAGCGTCTCAGTCCAGACCTTTTGTGCATTCGTGAGGCAAATGCCAGTCACCCGGACTGTGACCGGCAGAGAAGCAGAGTGGCCTTGTGGAAAGTGAATGGCACTGGGAGTCAGAGGACTTGGGTTCTAACTCTGACTCTGCCACTTGTCTGCTGTGTAACCTTGGGTAAGTCACTTAATGTGGGACAGGCACCGTGTCTGACCAGATTAGTTTGTATCTACCCCAGCACATAGTACAGTGTCTGGATATAGTAAGGGCTTAACAAATACCACAGTTAGTTCTGTTTTATGATATTTGTGAAGTGTTTACTATGGGTCAAACACTGTTCTAACTGCCGGGGTAGGTACAAATTAATTAGGTCAGACACAGTCCCTGTCCCACACGGGGCTCATAGTTTAAGTAGAAGGGAGAACAAAAATTTAATCCCCATTTACAGTTGAGGAAGCTGAGGCACAGAGAAGTTACAGGACTAGTCCGAGGTCACAAATTGGCAGAGCCAGGATATGAACCCAGGTCCTCTGATTCCCAGGCCCATGCTCTTTCCACATGGCCACACTTCTTCTTCTGTCTTCTTCTTTCTTCTTCCGTTCTGTTCCTGAGACTGCACTTCTGTGTGTGCATATATGTTCACACACATATGTGTGTGTGCCCATTTGTGTGTGCTTATGTTGGGGTGGAGGAGGCAGGAGCAGCATCCCCTCTGTCCAGGTGTTTGGAGATGCTGCTGCTGCTGCTAGATTGTAAGCTTCTTGAGGGCAGGGAACATGTCTACCAACTTATTGTACCGTACTCTCCCAAACTCTTAGTACAGTGCTCTGCACACAGTAAATGCTCAATAAATATCATTGATTGATTGATTGATTGCCACTGCTGCTGGTGGTGGTGGTCTATACTTTGCTAAGGGAGGGTACCAGGGAAGATGGGGGCTCTGGGGAGCCTGCCTCCCCTCTATGACAGGAAGACACTTTGCTAGTACATCTATGTGGGCTAAGGGGGCTCAGGCCTGCTGAAGGTCCCCACTATGGAGGAGACTGCAGTAGCGATCATCATCATCATCATCATCAATCGTATTTATTGAGCACTTACTGTGTGCAGAGCACCGTACTAAGTGCTTGGGAAATACAAGTTGGCAACATATAGAGACAGTCCCTAGCCAACAGTGGGCTCACAGTCTAAAAGGGAGAGACAGAGAACAAAAGCAAACATACTAACAAAATAAAATAAATAGAATAGATATGTACAAGTAAAATAAATAAATAAATAAATAAATAAATAAATAAATAGAATAACAGAGTAACAGAGTAACAGAGAAACTTGAGGAAGTGATCACTCAGGATCCTCTTGGGACCAGCTGAATGACAGGTGACTGGGCAGGGGGCATGTCAAGGGGAAGCCACTTGCTCTGGAGCAGTAGGGGAACCCCAAAAGCCTCCTGAACCTCTTCTTCAGTGCAAGTGTCTGGCTCAGTGGGTCAGAGGGCTACTTCAGGAGTCACCACCCACCCCCTCACCCAGCCCTTGTATTGCAAGGATCTCCCACACTGTTTTTACTAGCCTTCAGGGAGTGAGGGGGTCTCCTTCCTCAGATCACAACCCCACCATTCAACCCACTGTGTGCCCCTACAAGTCTTCCCCATGGCTCAGCTGAGGAGGGTCCCAAGCCCCAGCCCTAGAGGCAGTAACGCAGATCACATCCCCACAACTCGGCCCGCAGTGCACCCCCATAAGTCTGCCCCATAGCTCAGTTGAGGGGTGCTCCATGGCTCAGCTTAAGGGCACCTCTGCAGATCACATCCCTGTAGCTCAGCCCAAGGAGCATCCTCTCACCAGGCAAGTCCAGATGAAGTGGCGGGCGCTCAGGCCCTGCTCCCAGGCCAACGTGCAGAACAGTGTGCGGCGGAGCTGTTGGAGACCGAACGGTTGAAGATGGCAGTCAAGGAGAGAAGAAGATGGGGCAAATGTTTTAATAAGAGGGAATAATAATGATGGCATTTATTAAGCTCCTACTCTATGTACAAAGGACTGTGCTAAAAGCTGGGGCGATTACAAGTGATCAGGTTGTCCCACGTGGGGCTCACAGTCTTCATCCCCATTTTACAGATGAGGTAACTGAGGCCCAGAGAAGTGAAGTGACTTGCCCAAAGTCACACAGCTGACAATTGGCAGAGCTGGGATTTGAACCCATGACCTTCCTCCCTTCAAGGCCCTACTGAGAGCTCACCTCCTCCAGGAGGCCTTCCCAGACTGAGCCCCCTCCTTCCTGCTTCCTCCCCCTCGTCCCCCTCTCCATCCCCCCGTCTTACCTCCTTCCCTTCCCCACAGCACCTGTATATATGTATATATGTTTGTACATATTTATTACTCTATTTATTTATTTATTTTACTTGTACATATCTATTCTATTTATTTTATTTTGTTAGTATGTTTGGTTTTGTTCTCTGTCTCCCCCCTTTTAGACTGTGAGCCCACTGTTGGGTAGGGACTGTCTCTATATGTTGCCAACTTGTACTTCCCAAGCGCTTAGTACAGTGCTCTGCACACAGTAAGCGCTCAATAAATACGATTGATTGATTGATTGATTGATTGGCGGAGCCGAAACTTGAGGAAGACAGCACAACGGAAGAAGGCAAATTTGGATTTCTGCAAGGTAAGATGAGACTGGGAATTTCTCCACCCCAGGGGAGGGGGGTGCTGGGCACTAGGCCGGCTAAACTGGCTTAAGCCTGATGACCTGGTCCTGAAAGGAAATTGGGTTTGGGTCTAAAAGAAATTGGGCTGGAGGTGAGGATGAGTTTTAGGGGAAAAGTGAAAAATATAAGAGGAGACTGTAAGCTCCTTTTATCTTGCACTTCCCCAAGCACTCAGGAAGTGGTCAATAAATTTCACTGATTAATTGATTACTCAACCCCTCGTGCATATTGATGCCCAGGACCACCATGTGCACTGTCACTGGGACTCTGGCAATGGGTTGGGCTGGTGATAATTTTGGGGACTGAAACTTTGAAACCTATCTGCAAGGCTGTGCTACGTGTTGGGAGCCTTGTTAATCTTCTGCCTGTGAGCTCCTCAAAGGCAGGGGCCTGACTTTTTCCATCCTGCCGAGGACAGGGCTCTGCACAGTGTTAGCAAACTGGTCACAGGGACTCTGCTCTCTCTCCCTCAGAAATTCTGGTGACCGAGGTCCCCCAAGTTTCACAGGTCCCCTCCAGTCCCGGAGGCCCCCTCCACCCAGAGCAGGGGGTTAGTCTCAGAGTTGTACGCATGGTCACCACCGAAGGACTGTTGTCTTTCAGATGCAGGAGGAGCGAGACAAGGCTCCGGCACACCTGGGTCTTGAGGGTGGACCGATCCTTCCCCTTCATCACAGTCACCAGGTCTCCAAACAGGGAGATAGCTGCAGCCCAGACCTGGTCTCTCTCCTGGAAAGGATGTGTTCAGCCAGAGAAGTCTCCCTGGGATGGGTCATTGCAGGAAGGAGGGGGAGATGGGGGAAGAGACCAACCCAGAGGAATCATCATCATCAATCATATTTATTGAGCGCTTTTTGTGTGCAGAGCACTGTACTAAGTGCTTGGGAAGTACAAGTTGGCAACATATAGAGACAGTCCCTCCCCAACAGTGGGCTCACAGTCTAAAAGGGGGAGACAGAGAACAAAACCAAACATACTAACAAAATAAAATAAATAGAATAGATATGTACAAGTAAAATAAATAGAGTAACAAATATGTACAAACATATATACATATATACAGGTGCTGTGGGGAAGGGAAGGAGGTAAGATGGGGGGGATGGAGAGGGGGACGAGGGGGAGAGGAAGGAAGGGGCTCAGTCTGGGAAGGCCTCCTGGAGGAGGTGAGCTCTCAGTAGGGCCTTGAAGGGAAGAAGAGAGCTAGCTTGGCAGATGGGCAGAGGGAGGGCATTCCAGGCCCAGGGGATGACGTGGGCCGGGGGTCGATGGCGGGACAGGCGAGAATGAGGTACGGTGAGGAGATTAGCGGCGGAGGAGCAGAGGGTACGGGGTGGGCTGTAGAAGGAGAGAAGGGAGGTGAGGTAAGAGGGGGCGAGGTGATGGACAGCCTTGAAGCCCAGGGTGAGGAGTTTCTGCCTGATGCACAGATTGATTGGTAGCCACTGGAGATTTTTGAGGAGGGGAGTAACATGCCCAGAGTGTTTCTGGACAAAGACAATCCGGGCAGCAGCATGAAGTATGGATTGAAGTGGGGAGAGACACGAGGATGGGAGATCAGAGAGAAGGCTGATGCAGTAGTCCAGACGGGATAGGATGAGAGCTTGAATGAGCAGGGTAGTGGTATGGATGGAGAGGAAAGGGTGGATCTTGGCAATGTTGTGGAGCTGAGATTGGCAGGTTTTGGTGACGGCTTGGATGTGAGGGGTGAACGAGAGAGCGGAGTCGAGGATTACACCAAGGTTGCAGGCTTGTGAGACAGGAAGGATGGTAGTGCCGTCAACAGAGATGGGAAAGGCAGGGAGAGGGCAGGGTTTGGGAGGGAAAACAAGGAGTTCAGTCTTGGACATGTTGAGTTTGAGGTGGTGGGCAGACATCCAGATGGAGATGTCCTGAAGGCAGGAGGAGATGCGAGCCTGGAGAGAGGGGGAGAGAGCAGGGGCGGAGATGTAGATCTGGGTGTCATCAGCGTAGAGATGATAGTTGAAGCCGTGGGAGCGAATGAGGTCACCAAGGGAGTGCGTGTAGATCGAGAACAGAAGGGGACCAAGCACTGAACCTTGGGGAACCCCCACAGTGAGAGAATGGGAGGGGGAGGAGGAGCCTGCAAAAGAGACTGAGAATGAATGACCGGAGAGATAAGAGAAGAACCAGGAGAGCACGCAGTCTGTGAAGCCAAGGTCAGACAGCTTGTTGAGGAGAAGAGGGTGGTCCACAGTGTCGAAGGCAGCTGAGAGGTCAAGGAGGATTAGGATAGAGTATGAGCCGTTGGATTTGGCAAGCAGGAGGTCATTGGTGACCTTTGAGAGGGCAGTTTCCGTGGAATGTAGGGGACGGAAGCCAGAGTGGAGGGGGTCAAGGAGAGTGTTGTTGTTGAGGAATTCGAAGAATCTCCCTGGGCCTGGGTTAGTGTGGGAGTGAAGCTGAATCGGGGAAGAAGGAGAAGGCCAACCCAGAGGGGTCTTCCTCCAGTAGGGTTGGGGAGAGGCCGACCCAGCAGGGTCTCCCTGGGTTTGGGTCAGTGTGGAAGGGAGGCTGAGTAGGGGCTCAACCCAGAGGGGTCTCACTAGGGCAGGTTAGTGTGTGTGGTGGAAGGAAAAGCCCCACCCAATACCCTGGAAACCCAGAGTTGGGGTGGCTTCAGAGGGGTCCTTCTGTTGACCTTAGCTCCTGATCTGCACCCCTCACCCCCAGGCCCATAAAATCGTTTGACAACATCAGCTGAATAAATCTCTGACAACTAATGAAAATGTTTGTCAACCTTGAAAAGTCTTTCAAGATCTTGAAATGATTCCCCCATAGTAAGACCAGCCAGGCCTCAATTGGAGGGCTTTGTCGAACCTTCTTTTTTTTTCCTTATGTAATTTGTTAAATGCTCACTATCTGCCAGGCACTGTACGAAGCATGGGAATAGATGCCAGTTAATCAGCTAGGACACAGTCCAGGTCCCACACGGGGGAACTGAGGTCTGAAAAAGTTAAGTTACTTGCCAAAGATCACCCAGCAGAGAAGGGAAGGAACTAAGATTAGAACTTGGGTCCTCTGACTCTCAGGCCCGTGCTCTTTCCACCAGGCCACAATGGTTCCTGCTTTTTCCATCACCATCGAAGAGAAGCAGGGCTGAACTCAGAGCCCCAGGCCCAGGCCTGGAAATGCCTCTTATCTCCTGCACAGCCTTGCCCAACTGTGCCTGATCTGACTAAAAACGTCCAGCTCAACTTTTACATACTGATTTCCTTGTGACTCCCTTGGTTTCCATCATTTGAGTCTGTGCTCTGACTCTTTTAACCTCTTGCATGTCTGCATTTTGCATGACATGATTACCCCACACTAGCTGGCCCTCTCCGCACAGGCAAAACCCCGTCACTCCCCTTCTACTGCCTATTTGCCAGAACCTGGTCAGTGCTCTGCTTAGGCTCAGTGCTGCTTCTGCAGGCCTGTGAACAGCACGCATACACACACACACCCATGAATGTGCATGTGGTCACATACATGCATGTGCATGTGCACACACAGCTATGCCCATGCCTGCATAAAGGCCATACGTATTCAGAGGGACATACATCTGGGTAACTACATCAACACAAATGCACACACACCTGCCACACACACATCTGTCCACGAATCATACACAATTGAGTACAGAGTCCCTCTTGGTAACACTCCCACTCACTCCTGCAAGAGCCCAGGCCTGCAAGTCGAAGGATCTGTGTTCTAACTCTGGCTCTGGCAACTGCTTGCTGTGTGACCTTGAATCAATCAATCGTATTTATTGAGCGCTTACTGTGTGCAGAGCACTGTACTAAGCGCTTGGGAAGTACAAGTTGGCAACATATAGAGACAGTCCCTACCCAACAGTGGGCTCACAGTCTACCTTGAATGAGTAACTTGACTTATCTGCACCTCACTTTTCTCATCCTTACAATAAGGATTCAACATAGTAGATATCCAGCGCTTTGAACAGTGCTTTGCAAATAGTAAGCGCTTAATAAATGCCATTAGTATTATTATTATTAGATTGTGAGCTCTGTCTGGGGCAGAGACTGTTTGACCCGATTTTGATCTTGTATCAAACCCAGCGCTTAATATAGTGCTTGACTCATAGTAAGTGCTTACCAAAGACTGTAATTACTAATTCTTATTATTGTTATTATTATGCACACACGCACTCACATCATCAAAGAATGGGCGTAGTGTGAGGGCGATGTCCAAGCTCTGGGGGCCTGCCCCCTTCTGGGTTAAGCGGTACAACATATCGGACATGGTGTCCATCACTCCAGTGACCACCTGCTCCCTGTCTTGGTAGAACCCATTCAGGAATCTTCCCAGCTGGGCCTGGAGTAGCACCCCCTGCAGAGCAGGAGAGGAAAAAGAAGCAGGAGACACTGTCCCCGGCCAAACTCCCCACCCTCAACCCAGCCCCCACCTCCCCGCCACTCCTCCTTCCAATTTTAGGTCAGTGGCCCGCCCCCGTCTCCCTATGCCCCAATTTCTGCCATGGGTCCCATCAGCTCCTGCCAGGGCCAGGCCCCAAGGGCTCTCATTTCCCCATTCTAGAGGGTCAAGAGAGGAATCTCGGGCTCTGCTCTTCACTCACACCTTCTCAGGGTGGAACAGGACATTCCCGAGACCCTGCAGGCCGATGACCCAGACAGCGGGACTGGGGTCTGCCAGCGACTTGTGAAGGAGGGACAGGATGGTGTGTTTGGGCAGCTCCTGAAGCATCGTAGGGCTGTGGAGAAACTGTGGGAGGGAAAAGTTTGAGTTCCCTTTGGAGGGAGCTCAGTTCTTTTCTCAAGCCAGAGCTGTTTCTGAAAGGCCACCTCCTTCAGGGAACTTTTCTGGGATTATACCCTGTCCTAGTTCCATCCCCACAAGCAGTAGCCTGCCCCCTTTTGTGGCCTTGTGTCTCTGGCTGGGGTCGGGGAGGGGAGAGTCCATACATCTCAGACATCCTAGACAGCCAACCCCCTGCACCAGTGCTGGGCTTTGTGCCTCTTTGGTGTGTTTGGCCCTGTCCCCTCCATCTGCTCACCCTCCATCCATTGTTACTTCCTTAGTTGATTGGTTTTCCCCTCCATCTATTGTTACTTCCTTGGTGGATTGGGTTACTTCTTCTGGTTTCAGGCTCTCCTCGCACTTCTGTTGGTGGTCTTATTGGCTACTTTCCCAACAGACCCTGGAGTCTCTCCAGGGCCCAGGCAGCCTTCAGTTCCGCTTTGGCCCAGAATGAAGTCAGCTCCAGGCCCTGGCTCCAGCAGGGTCTCCTGAGGGGGCATCTCCATGACCTTCCCCAAGCTTTGATCGTCGGGGTCGGACTGGAGGCCCTCATAGATTGCCAGCCGCTCGAGGGACAGGGTCTCTGCCTGATTCCCACTTGTATACTCTTTCCCAGTGCTTCTTACTGTGATCTGTTTTATAAACACAATGACTACTACTACTACTAACTGAAGTCTTCCCTTCTGGTGGTCTCTAAATACTGCTTCTGCTCCCACCGTCCTCCTCCCAGGGGTCCCCTCCTGCTCAAGAAACCATGAAGAAGGAAGATGTCCCACCTCTGTGAAGATCATAATGA
This sequence comes from Tachyglossus aculeatus, assembly GCF_015852505.1. NCBI lineage: Eukaryota > Metazoa > Chordata > Mammalia > Monotremata > Tachyglossidae > Tachyglossus > Tachyglossus aculeatus. Next base: position 136,077,307 of record NC_052101.1, read on the forward strand.
CCACTTTCCGCTCTCTCTCATGCTCGCTCTCCAGGCCGGGGACCGTGAGCTTTAATACTGCCCAGAGCTGAGGACACCTGTTCTGAACCATGGCCCTGACATCGGAAGCACAGGTCTTGGGCAAGTCCTCGCCCCTGAGAGTCACTGACCACTCCCCTCTCCCCACCCCATTTTCACAAAGACTCTAATTATGCACGATAAAATGAAGCAGGTGAGTCAGAGTGAACTCTGAAGAGTGTGGGTAGATTGCACATCCAGGGAGTCCATCCAGGTGGGCAGGCCTCGTAGGGACGTGAGTGGGTGTGGGTGGGCCAGGGGGAAGGTCAGGGGCATTGGCGAAAGTGTCTGTCAGAGGGAATAGGTGGGTGGGAAGGTTAAAGGGCAAAAAGGCTGACGGGAGGGTAGGGGGTTGGAGGGGCGGCTGGGAAGATGAGGGATAGGTGGGGCCAACGAGAGGTTGGTGTCAGAAGGTTAAGCTGTGGGTCAGGGGACAGGAGTGGATGGGTCAGCAGAAAGTGTCGGGGCATAAGCGCCTAACAAATGCTATCATTATTATCCAGAGAAGAGTCTCGGGGCAAGGACTGCAGGGCTTGGTGAGCAGATTAACCCACCCCACCGCCGTTCAGCCTCAGGAGGGAGGATATGGACCCAGATGATCCAAACTGAATAATGGAGTAACGGCTACCTCCGGGGCGGTTCATCCAGAGGGCTCACGGCAGACAGGCAGAGGGGACAAGGAGTGGGAATGGGTCGACAGAGGCAAGGGAGGGAAACCAGGTGGGAGAGGTGGGAGGAGGAGAAGGAGCAGGTGGTAGGGGAGAGTTTTGTTCTGGATTGTTGATGTTGAGCATCTGTAATCCTGAGTATACACCAGGGAAGAAGCCCAGGTGAAAGAGGGGGAGGGGGAGCAGGAAGGGCCCCCATCCCCCGCAGACTAGGGCAGGTGGATGGAAGGTGTGGAGTCAGAGGAGGGGCCCGGGCAGGGGTGGAGGTTGAATGGAGGAAAGCACACAGAGTGGGAGAGGAAGAGGAAAGGGGAGGCAGGAAGGAGGGTGGAGGGGTCCTCCAGACCAGGGTGTGGAGCTGGGAGCAGTACCTGGCGAGGAGGGTGAGGCCCTTGGGGTAGGTGCCCAAGCTGGCCAACAGATCCCAGCCGCTCTGAAGCTCCACGTGCGCCAGATCTTTCCAGTGGCCTGAGGTGGAGAGGAGGGTCTTGACAACTTCCAGGGCCGTGCTGGATCCGGGGGAGCAAAAATTAGTCTTGGATCCCAGAATTCCAGAATCCTCTGGTTGGGAGACCCAGAGAGTTCACCCCATCCATGCCTTGGCCTCCAGTGCAGGTAGGTAAGGAGTTGGTGTGGCCTCCCTCATCAACAGCCTTGCCAGGCAGGAATATTTTTTCTGGTGCCTAGGCTCCCTCCCTCTCTGTGGTGATTAAAGCCGACATCCTCAGTCTCACCTTCAGTGAAGAGGGAGGAATAAAAACCCCTGCTTTCTTTCCAGTTGCCCTCGGGTCCCAAAGCCTTAAACAGCCACCCCTACATCCTTCTCTGCTTCAGCTAAACCATCTTTTGTCCACTCCCTCCGGGGAGACAAGCAAAAAGGAAAGGGCCAGCGGAGGCAGGAGGCATTTCAGCAGGTCTCGAGGAGGATGGACCCCAGCCCCTGGCCTCCAGTAGGGCTGGGCAGTCTCTGCCCCTGTGAGGGTTTAAGGGAAAGGGTAGTTGGGGTACTATTCACCTGCCTGTCGGAAGGGGTAGGACAAGCTGATCTCTTGAAAGTTAGTTTCAGTCTTCTGCTCCCTCTCATTTCTTACTCTCTCCCAGAACTCTTCTTCGAGATGTCTGTATACTGGCTTACTACTTTCTTCATACTGCTTCCCCACATCTATACTACCTCCCTCCCACCACACTGACACCTCCTTCACACTGCCAGCACCACTTACAGTGACTCTCCCACCCCACAGTGCCTCCCCCTCCACACTGCCCCCTCCCCCTCCTGGCTGCCCCTTCCCTCTCTAAGCTGCTCCTCCCCACCACCCTGCGCCCACCTCCTCCACACTGCCACCTCCCTCTCCACACTACCTCCTCCCCCAGGAGACAGCTCTCTTCCTGGGCTTAGCAAATTGCTTTGCCCATTGAAGGCATTTGGCAGGTGCCACTGATTGGCTGGTTGGTGTACGTCTCCTCTGGGCCATTTGTCACTGGACTAAGCCTGTTGGGCAGGGGCTGGATCTCTCCAATCCAGGATGGTTCAGCTGCTCAGAACTGGGACTAGGACACTGGCCATGAAAGTCAGAGCAGGCGGGAGGGAGGGAGGGAGGAAGGGAGAAGGATGGCGAGGAGGAAGAGGAGAATGTCTGTGTTGTACTCCCATAGTCAGGCCCAGCCAAGCTGAACCACAGATGCGGCTCCCTGGTGGAGTTGGGGAGGGGCCTCTAGACCCTCATCCAAGGCCAGGCCAGGTCTCTTGGCCCTGAATTCTGGGAGTTCCCAATGGCTGCAAGTCCAGGGGGACCATGAAGAAGAGCGAGGTGACAATTGGCTCTCCCACTCCCCCAGACTCCCCCAGACTCATCGGAAAAGGAGGAGGTGTCGGTTTCCTTCTCGCCCCCCAATGTCGCTTTTGCACTATCCCTCCTCCCCCTTCCCTTTCGTTCCCTTCTTTTGAAGCCCACATTATTCGCCTCTCCCACCCCCTCCAGATTCTTGTAGCGGTCATCTACTGCCCTCCCGGCCCCACTTCCAACTTCTTTAACGACTTTGACCCCTTCCTCACCTTCCTTCTCTCCTTCTCCATGCCCACTCTGATCCTCGGAGACTTCAATATCCACATGGATATCCCTAACGACTCCTCTGCCGCCCACCTTCTATCTCTCCTCGACGCTGCCAACCTCTTCTTCCACCCCACCTCACCCACGCACCAACTGGGTCATACCCTCGACCTCATCATCTCCTACCACTGCACTGTGTCCACCCTCACCAACTCTGAAATCCCTCTCTCTGATCATAATCTTCTCACCTGCCTCCTCACTCACACTCCTTTTCCCTGTAAATCTGTATTACTGCCTCACAGAGATCTCCGCTCTCTGGACCCCACCCATCTTTCGGAGCGCCTCACACCCCACCTCGCCGCCCTCTCCTCTCTACCCAGTCTTGATGATCAGATTACTGCTCTCAACTCTACCCTCTCTACTCAGCTAGACTCACTTGCTCCCCTTTCCCTTCGCCGCTCTCGCACCACTAACCCACAGCCCTGGATCACTGCCACTGTCCGCCTCCTTTGCTCTTATGCTCGAGCTGCCGAACGCTGCTGGCGAAGGTCTAAACACCATGCCAACCTCGTTCACTTCAAGTTTATCCTTTCCTGCCTTAACTCAGCCCTCTCTTCTGCCAGACAAAACTATTTCTCCTCCCTTATTGACACCCATGCCCATCACCCCCGCCAGCTCTTCCGTACATTCAACTCTCTTCTCAGGCCCCCGGTTCCTCCCCCTCCTCCTTCCCTCACCCCCAACGATCTGGCCTCCTACTTCATTAACAAAATTAAATCCATCAGGTCCGACCTCCCCAAAGTCTCTTCCCCACTTTCTCCAACCCCCCGGCTCTCAACACTCTCTGCTACTCTCCCATCCTTCCCAGCGGTATCCTCAGAGGAACTCTCCTCCCTCCTCTCAAGTGCTACTCCGGCTACCTGTGCTTCTGACCCCATTCCCTCTCATTTTATGAAATCCCTCGCTCCATCCCTTCTCCCCTCCTTAACTTCCATCTTCAACCACTCACTCTCCACTGGTTCCTTCCCCTCTGCCTTCAAACATGCCCATGTCTCTCCCATCCTAAAAAAACCCTCTCTTGACCCCACCTCACCTTCTAGTTATCATCCCATATCCCTCCTACCATTCCTTTCCAAACTCCTTGAACGAGTTGTCTACATGCGCTGCCTAGAATTCCTCAACAACAACTCTCTCCTCGACCCCCTCCAGTCTGGCTTCCGTCCCCTTCATTCCACGGAAACTGCGCTCTCAAAGGTCACCAATGACCTCCTGCTTGCCAAATCCAATGGCTCCTATTCTGTCCTAATCCTCCTCGACCTCTCAGCTGCCTTCGACACTGTGGACCACCCCCTTCTCCTCAACACGTTATCTGACCTTGGCTTCACAGACTCCGTCCTCTCCTGGTTCTCCTCTTATCTCTCCGGTCGTTTTTTCTCAGTCTCTTTTGCAGGCTCCTCCTCCCCCTCCCATCCTCTTACTGTGGGGGTTCCCCAAGGTTCAGTGCTTGGTCCCCTTCTGTTCTCGATCTACACTCACTCCCTTGGTGACCTCATTCGCTCCCTCAGCTTCAACTATCATCTCTACGCTGATGACACCCAGATCTCCATCTCTGCCCCTGCTCTCTCCCCCTCTCTCCAGGCTCGCATCTCCTCCTGCCTTCAGGACATCTCCATCTGGATGTCCGCCCACTACCTAAAGCTCAACATGTCGAAGACTGAGCTCCTTGTCTTCCCTCCCAAACCTTGTCCTCTCCCTGACTTTCCCATCTCTGTTGACGGCACTACCATCCTTCCCGTCTCACAAGCCCGCAACCTTGGTGTCATCCTCGACTCCGCTCTCTCATTCACCCCTCACACCCAAGCCGTCACCAAAACCTGCCGGTCTCAGCTCCACAACATTGCCAAGATCCGCCCTTTCCTCTCCATCCATACCGCTACCCTGCTCATTCAAGCTCTCATCCTATCCCATCTGGACTACTGCATCAGCCTTCTCTCTGATCTCCCATCCTCATGTCTCTCTCCACTTCAATCCATACTTCATGCTGCTGCCCAGATTATCTTTGTCCAGAAACACTCTGGGCATATTATTCCCCTCCTCAAAAATCTCCAGTGGCTACCAATCAATCTGCGCATCAGGCAGAAACTCCTCACCCTGGGCTTCAAGGCTGTCCATCACCTCGCCCCCTCCTACCTCACCTCCCTTCTCTCCTTCCACAGCCCAGCCCGCACCCTCCACTCCTCCGCCGCTAATCTCCTCACCATACCTCGCTCTCGCCTGTCCCGCCATCGACCCCCGGCCCACCTCATCCCCCGGGCCTGGAATGCCCTCCCTCTGCCCATCCGCCAAGCTAGCTCTCTTCCTCCCTTCAAGGCCCTACTGAGAGCTCACCTTCTCCAGGAGGCCTTCCCAGACTGAGCCCCTTCCTTCCTCTCCCCCTCGTCCCCCTCTCCATCCCCCCCATCTTACCTCCTTCCCTTCCCCACAGCACCTGTATATATGTATATATGTTTGTACATATTTATTACTCTATTTATTTATTTATTTGTACATATCTATTCTATTTATTTTATTTTGTTAGTATGTTTGCTTTTGTTCTCTGTCTCCCCCTTTTAGACTGTGAGCCCACTGTTGGGTAGGGACTGTCTCTATATGTTGCCAATTTGTACTTCCCAAGGGCTTAGTACAGTGCTCTGTACATAGTAAGCGCTCAATAAATACGATTGATGATGATCAATCGTATGATGATGATGATGAGGAGGAGAAGGCAGAAGTGGTCTGTGGGAATGTGGATTGGCCAGTGCTAACTCCTCAAACCTCCTCCTTTTTGGAAACTCTTGGCAAGGCTGACCTTGTCCACCCATCCACTTGCCCCACTTGGTGTCCCTCAGGCTAGGGTACCTCTGAGGGTCAGGCTTGCCCTGGCAGGCCCAGCTCGAAGATGTAGTGCAGCTGTGTGACGAGAGCCAGGAAGAGCTCTGGGTAGGCCTCCTGCACAGCAGCCTTGAACTCGTGGGCAAACAACACCTCGAGGAGGATGTTCATTGCCTGTGGGAACAGCCAGAAGGGGAGAGAGAAACAGAGTGAGGAGCCAGATCGAACCGGGGCCCAAGAGGATTCTGAGGTGCCCAAATGTAGCATGGAGAAGGGTTGGCTCTGGGTGCTGAGTTTAGCTGGTGAGGATCTAGGGCTCAGAGTGGCCCTAAAGCCAGGCAGTTAAACAAAAACAATACCCAAAAACAGAACGTCTTTGCAGTCTTCTTGTACCCTTCCTGCTTCCTTCCTTTTTCCTCTTCCACTTCCTGAAAGTCATCCTTCTGCCTGCTTCCCCTGTTGGATCATACAGTTTCTGAAGGTAGGGACCAAAAGTTTCGCTTCTGGTGGGCCCTCCCCAGGCATTTAGTACAGTGCTCTGGACTCAATAAACATCTCCGACTGGTGGATTGAGTGAACCCTGGGTCTATCTGGAGGGGCCTTCCCAATCAGGGGCAGAGGGATGTGGGGAGCTGATACAGGAGGCCAAAGAGAAATGGGGAAATAAAACCAAGATGGAAAACAAAAACCACAGGAAAAGGTGAAAGACGGGGCACTCTTCAGTCTGAAGTGACAGAGGAGGGGAGAACAACTCCCTGAAGGGCTGAAAGACCAGCAGGAAAGGTTTGCTCCGAGGAAACAGTGGCCTTGAGCTGTTCCCCACCTCTTCCTCCAAGGATCCTGCAAGAGAAAAGAAGCTGACACTGCAACATGAAGGATTTAGGTTAGCGATCAGGGAGAACTAACTGGAAGCAGCAGGAGCTGTTGGGCCCTGGCGTGGGTGGGTGGGGAGACTATGGATTCTCCTTTTCCAGAGGGTGTTGGGCACACAAGAGATTCTCCTGTCTAATATGGTTGTCAGTGGTGAGGCTCTGCCTGGAGGAAGAGGAACATAATGGCACTTATGCCTCTCTAGCCTGAGGTCTCCATGAATGGAGCAGGCTCAACATGTTCTTTCTTAGCAGCGATGTGGTGTACCAAGTGCAGAGTGCTGTACTGAGCATCTACTGAGGGCAGAGTTCAATACAGAATGACTATTGAGTGCAGAGGGCTATTCTGAGTACTAAGTGAGGGCAGAATGCTGTACTGAGTGCCAGTTGAGTGCAGAGTGCTCTTCCGAGCCTTTACTGACTGCCGAGAGCTATACCAAATGTGTCCTGGATCAAATATAGATCACTACACTGAGCACCTACTGAGTGCAGAGTACTGCATTGAGCACTAGTTGAAGGCAGAACATTGTGCTGGGTACCAGTCGAGTACAGAGCGATATACCGAGCTCTTGGGAGATGTGGCAGAAGCACAACCCATTCTCCCAGGGTGGCAGAAAACTTAGATCCTGGCATAGAGACTCACAGCAAGGGACTTGAAGTGAGCTTTCTCCTCGATGACCCCTTTGATTTCCTCCGGGGGTGGTCGTTCCTGCAGCTTAGCCAGAAGGACCTTCAGCACCTTTGCGCTGACGTGCTGTTCAGTGCCCACTGCCCGCCATAGGTCAAACGCTTGGCTGTTGGGGGCAGAGGAAGGATTTTGGTTAGATTGAGGGAGGCAGCCTGGAGCATTGGAAACAGTACAGGACTGGAAGTCACAAACTTGGATTCTAGTCCCTGCTTTGCATTTTGCCTGCTGTGTGAACTTGGGCAAGCCACTTAACTTCATCTGTAAAATAGGGATTCAATTCTTGTTCTCTCTCCCCTGTAGTCTGTGAGTCTCTTGTGGAACAGGCACTGAACCTGACCTTTTTCTCTTGAATTTGCCTCAGGGCTAAGCAATATGCTTGACACCTAATAGGCATTTAATAAACACTATTATTAGTGGAGAAAATCACACTGAGTCCAGTCATTTTGAAGAGACTGGCCTATGTCCTGAATGAGGATGGTTCCAGATGGTCCCATCAACTCTAGAGAAAGACAAGCTGGTTTGTCTGTCGGCTCCCATCCCAGAAGCTCTTACAACTTTCCGGTGCAGGCAGTAACATGCATCATCTAGACCCATGGCATTATGGGACTTGTAGTTCAGCTAACTGCCCCAGGGTGCTAATTGCACACATCTCTCCCCTTCTCTACATGCATGACTACCAAGCAGGAGGGGTCAGGCATGTGAGCTAGGGATGGGGCCTTGAAGACCTTGGACATCTGTGACCAAATGAGGTTGTGGAATTGCCTTTCTGCAGAATCTTTCAGAATGTTGCTGATGTTTATATTTAGGTGGGTTGGTATTAAGTGTAGAGACAAGGGACAGACAAAATGACTGGTAAGCGCTCCATCACAATAACGATAATAATTTTGATACTTGTTAAGCACTTACTAGGGGCCAAGTACACTCAGCTGTGGGGCAGATACAATGCAAGCAGATCCACAAGGGACTCACAGTCTAAGAGGGACAGAGCCTGGGTAGTTATCCCCACTTTACAGATGAGGTAACTGAAGCACAGAATGATTCAGTGACTTGCTCAGAGTGGCGGAACTGGGGCTAGAACGCAGAACTTCTAGACCTGTGCTTTCTGACTGTCGGACCTGTACTTTTTCCACTAGGCAACACTGCTTGAACCCTCTGATTTTATGATTCTTCCTCAGGACAGGGCCAGATGAGGCTGGACGGGGCAGGGCAGGCAGGGCAGGGGCAGGAAATTGCCAAGGCAGTACAGGGTAGTGGTGGGACAGGGCTCAAGGCAGGTCAGCGAAGGGCTTGGGGCAGGTCAGGACAGGGCAAGATCAAGGTGGGGCAGGACAGGATGGGGTGCGGCTGGAACAGCATGGAATGGAGCCACGTTAAGGCAAGAGAGGGCACAGGGGCAGGGCAGGAGAGAGCAGTTCTGAGAACAGGAAGGGAAGGTTTCAGCCACCCTAGGGGAGGAGCCTCGCACCAGGTCACTGGTTGGGAAGATGCCCGGCTGGGGTTGGGGTTGTGATATGACGGCCCAGCTTTCTGTGACCACATTCTAACACTGTCCAGAAGGCTTTCCCCTGGAGTTGGAGATGGGGTCAAGGGGTGAAGCTGAGGGCCAGGGGTTGAGGAGATGCAGAAAGCCTTCCTGGGAAATACATTTCCCAGAATCATCTGGGAATTCAAGCCAATCCACCTGGGCAGAGCCCCTTATATGCTGAAAAGACTCCCTCTCTTCTGCCAGACAAAAGTATTTCTCCTCCCTTATTGACACCCATGCCCATCACCCCTGCCAGCTCTTCTGTACATTCAACTCCCTTCTCAGGCCCCCGGTTCCTCCACCTCCTCCCCAACGATCTGGCCTCCTACTTCATTAACAAAATTAAATCCATCAGGTTCGACCTCCCCAAAGTCACTTCCCCCCCTTCTCCAACCCCCCGGCTCTCAACACTCTCTGCTACTCTCCCATCCTTCCCAGCAGTATCCTCAGAGGAGCTCTCCTCCCTCCTCTCAAGTGCTACTCCGGCCACCTGTGCTTCTGACCCCATTCCCTCTCATCTCATGAAATCTCTTGCTCCATTCCTTCTCCCCTCCTTAACTTCCATCTTCAACCACTCACTCTCCACTGGTTCCTTCTCCTCTGCCTTCAAACATGCCCATGTCTCTTCCATCCTAAAAAAACCCTCTCTTGACCCCACCTCACCTTCTAGTTATCGCCCCATATCCCTCCTCCCATTCCTTTCCAAACTCCTTGAACGAGTCGTCTACATGCGCTGCCTCGAATTCCTCAACAACAACTCTCTCCTCGACCCCCTCCAGTCTGGCTTCCGTCCCCTACATTCCATGGAAACTGCCCTCTCAAAGGTCACCAATGACCTCCTGCTTGCCAAATCCAACGGCTCCTACTCTGTCCTAATCCTCCTCGACCTCTCAGCTGCCTTCGACACTGTGGACCACCCCCTTCTCCTCAACACGCTATCTGACCTTGGCTTCACAGACTCCGTCCTCTCCTGGTTCTCCTCTTATCTCTCCGGTCGTTCATTCTCAGTCTCTTTTGCAGGCTCCTCCTCCCCCTCCCATCCTCTTACTGTGGGGGTTCCCCAAGGTTCAGTGCTTGGTCCCCTTCTGTTCTCGATCTACACGCACTGCCTTGGTGACCTCATTTGCTCCCACGGCTTCAACTATCATCTCTACGCTGATGACACCCAGATCTCCATCTCTGCCCCTGCTCTCTCTCCCTCTCTCCAGGCTCGCATCTCCTCCTGCCTTCAGGACATCTCCATCTGGATGTCTGCCCGCTACCTCAAACTCAACATGTCCAAGACTGAACTCCTTGTCTTCCCTCCCAAACCCTGCCCTCTCCCTGACATTCCCATCTCTGTTGACGGCACTACCATCCTTCCCGTCTCACAAGCCCACAACCTTGGTGTCATCCTCGACTCCGCTCTCTCATTCACCCCTCAAATCCAAGCTGTCACCAAAACCTGCTGGTCTCAGCTCTGCAACATTGCCAAGATCCGCCCTTTCCTCTCCATCCATACTGCTACCCTGCTCGTTCAAGCTCTCATCCTATCTCGTCTGGACTACTGCGTCAGCCTTCTCTCTGATCTCCCACCCTCTTGTCTCTCCCCACTTCAATCCATACTTCATGCTGCTGCCCGGATTGTCTTTGTCCAGAAACACTGTGGGAATATTACTCCCCTCCTCAAAAATCTCCAGTGGCTACCAATCAATCTGTGCATCAGGCAGAAACTCCTCACCCTGGGCTTCAAGGCTGTCCATCACCTCGCCCCCTCCTACCTCACCTCCCTTCTCTCCTTCTACAGCCCACCCCGCACTCTCCTCTCCTCTGCCGCTAATCTCCTCACCGTACCTCGTTCTCACCTGTCCCGCCATCGACCCCCGGCCCACGTCATCCCCCAGGCCTGGAATGCCCTCCCTCTGCCCATCCGCCAAGCTAGCTCTCTTCTTCCCTTCAAGGCCCTACTGAGAGCTCACCTCCTCCAGGAGGCCTTCCCAGACTAAGCCCCTTCCTTCCTCTACCCCTCGCCCCCCTCTCCATCCCCCGCATCTTACATCCTTCTCTTCCCCACAGCACCTGTATATATGTATATATGTTTGTACGTATTTATTACTCTATTTATTTATTCATTTTACTTGTACATATCTATTCTATTTATTTTATTTTGTTAGTAGGTTTTGTTTTGTTTTCTGTCTCCCCCTTTTAGACTGTGAGCCCACTGTTGGGTAGGGACTGTCTCTATATGTTGCCAGCTTGTACTTCCCAAGCGCTTAGTACAGTGCTGTGCACACAGTAAGCGCTCAATAAATACGATTGATTGATTGATTTTTGATCATCCTCTCTTGTCCTTTGCTAGGGAGCTGCCACGAGTGTCTTGTGGAAAATTTTTGTGCTTTTGGGAGCCCTTTTAAGGATGTAAGAGTCTGTGTTTGCTGCTGGCAGGTTATGTATCCAGGAGTGCATTGTAATAGGGATGTCTTTTGGATTCCCCTCTCATAACAGCAAGGTGAATTTTTGCTTGGGGATTAGTTTTCAGCGATTTAATGTTTCACTTGGCTTCTCTGAGTCTCAGTTTCTCCAGGTGGGTAAAGAATGGGCAGAGTAAGGACAGCAAGGTCACTCAAGTGAAGACTCCTTGGCAATCGCAGGGGCTCGTGTTCTCTGTCGGATCGCCACTGTGGCCTCTCACCCCTCACCTGTCTGGCGGTAGCGAGAACTCCAGGAAGGCAGACACCAGCTCCCAGGTATGATCCCTGGCCAGCAGGGTGAGGGCCTTCAGCGCGGTAGTTTTGATGGCCACGGAACGGATGGAGGCCAGCTGCAGGTAGAGAGTCCTGCCGATGTCGGCCACCTGCATGGGTACAAAGCCTGCCGGCTGGGTGTGGCCCCAAGACTCTGGAGCGCCAGGAAGCCCAGGAGTTGGGGTTCTTTCCCGCCTTGCCCACCGGCTCCTGCACCCCTCCCGCTTTAGGCACTTCTCAAAATCAGTGCTACTTTCGACCCCAAGGAGGAAACGTGAACCGCAGAGGAAGGTTCTAAGTTGGGGAGCAGAAGATGAAGAACTGGTTAGGGGTGGAGCTGGAGGGTTTCACAGTCCACAACAGGAAGGCTGGAGCAGGGTTCTGAGCAAATCAGCCCCGAGGCTACGACCTACACCAGCTCTTCCTCTCCAGCTTCCTGTTGGGGAGGCTCTGTGGAAATAGGCCCCACCCTGTCCTGGGTGGAGAATTAGCTTGGATCCCTGCCTTGATTCTAGTCCCGGGCCACCCTGCTGTGGCCGGGCCACAAGAGGTGAAGGTTTCTGACTGAAGAACCACCACAGTGAAGTTGATAAGCACAGCAGCAATCCAAAGAATTTTCTGCCGATGTGGGTGGTGAAGGCTGTGGCTTTGACCAAGGCAACCTCTTGGCCCAGGCCAAGGTGCTGCAGCACAGCGTTAGCACTATACAGAGGTCATGTGGGAAGTCACAGGGTCCTGCACACAAAGACTTTTGTGCTCACTCTTCCCTGGGCTGCGCTTCTGCCCACTTCCTCGCTTATGGAGCACCTTGCCCCAGTGGGAACAGGATAAACAGAGATGAGAGAAAGCGAGTGGTGCAGCAGGGCAAAACCACCAGCCCTGTCATCAATTCCATGTGGTTTCTCGGTCCTGACGTCTCGGATCCAGCCTCACCCTGTCACTCTCGACCAGAGGAGACTCTGTCCACCGTCACATCCATTTGGAAGCATCTGGGGCCCAGAGGCCCCAGACCAGCATTCTAGTGAGGGCAGTCGGGGCAGGGCTCCTGTGAGGAGGCCCCCTCTGCTAACCTTTGGCCCACAGAGGTCAGAGAGGAAGAGGTCAGGGAGAGGTTTGCTCGGTCCAGAAGTTGTTCAGCTTGAGCTTGACGGGTCTCTCAGGGGTGAGGCCCAACCCCAGCCCGATTGTTGGACGTGGGCCCATTTGCCCCCATTCCACCTCCCCTTGTGCTGGAGAATGCAGAATTTGCTTTGGGAAGCTTGGGGGTCTTGGGGAGAGGTCACAAGACTTGGGGGGCTTGGAGGGCCCAGAGCGGGAAGAGGTGATGCCATGACATTTGCCAGAGGCTGGAATCTCTCCCTGTTTCTGGCCTGCTGGATGGGGAGAGCTGAGGGGTGACCATGGGAGGGTGTGCCCAGGCCCAGCCCATACCTGGGTTCTTGGTTGCCGGAGCTGGCGGCCACCAATCAAGGATCCACCTTCGAGGCTGGAAACTCTGGACTCTGGACTCCCTCCTCCTGCTCCCCTTCCCCCACCTCTCTCCCACTCCCCCGCTCACCTTTTCAAGCTTGGCCCCAAAGTCCTCTAGAATGGCAAGGAGCATGTCAGCAGCAGCCTCAACACGGAAGTGGACAGAGCCTTGCATGCCTTCTAACACTGTCCAGATGAGATCCCGGAGCTGGGCTAGGGAGAGATGGTCCCCAAAGGCCTGTGCCGGACAGGGGGATGGTTACTCTGAGCCCTTGGTCTTTGGGAAGTAATTATGGACTACTGCTTGCTCTCCTATCCCCTTCTTTCCCCAAGGGACTTGGGCCAGCCAGTCTGTGGCAGGAAACAGAGTTTTTGAGCAGGGGTTCCAGGAGGGGCTTAAGGGACCTACACCCACTCACCAGCTGACAGTCACTTCCTCAACATGGAAAGCAAGGGTCAAGAGTTGGACTGGTTCACAGTATTTGAAGTTAAGGTGTGGGTTGATAGTAGCTTCAGAAACTACAGTTTTCAGGTAGTTGCTTAGTTTCTTCTGTGATCTGTTGTAAACTGCTACACAATCCACAGAAAAAGTAAATGCCCACAGAACTTTAAAGCAAATGTCTTAAACCCATGGCCTTCACCATGGCGGAGAGAGTGGTGGTCTGGCATGTATGGAGGGGGAGGGAGTTGCAGGCCAGAGGGAGGATGAGGGAAAGGGGTCGGCATCAAGGTAGATGAGATCGAGGCACGGTGAGCAAGTAAGCTGGCTCCAGAGGAGCAGCATGTGCGAGGTGACCTCTAGTAGATCCGGGAGGTAAGGTAGGAGGGGGAAAGCTGACTGGGGGCTTTTCAGCCAATGGTAAGGGGTTCCTGTCTGATGCGGAGGTGGATGAGCTACCGCTGGAGGTTCATGACTGCTGGGTGGCTTCCTCAACGGCTCGGACAACTGCCGTGTCTTTTCACACTGAAAGTTTTCCTGTGTTTTTCAGGGCCTCGTCCTCCAAGGTAGAAGGCGAGGGATAGGGGCTGAGGCAATAAGAGCAGAATGGGAGGGGAGCAGTCCCAGAAGCTTGGGAAAGCAGGGCTGCGGGGTCCTGTGAGGATATGGAGGTGATGGTGCCCAAAACAACCGGGCTAGCACTCAGCACTCCACAGCTAGCTAGGCAAATTTCCACCTTCAAATCTGGAATTTCTTGGGTTTCTGATTTTAAATAAGTTCATGGATGAGGGATTCATGGAGGGAAAGTTAGAGATGGAGAGGGAAGCGTCTGGGGTATTATTATTATTACTATATTAAGTGTTTAATATGTATCAAACACCTTTCCTAAGTGCTGGGGTAGATACAAGTTGATCAGGTTGGACGGAGTCCCTGTCCTACAATGGGGTTTGTAGTTTAAATAAGAGGGAAAACAGGTATTGAATCTCTATTTTACAGTTTAGACTGTGGCCCAGAGAAGCTAAGTGACTTGTCGAAAGTCACACAGCAGACAAGTGGTGGAGACAGAATTAGAACCCAGGTCCTCTGACTCCCAGGTTCATGCTCTTTCCATGAGGCCACGCTGCTTCCCTTGTGTGTTGGATGGTGGTCCATCTCTAATGGACCATGAGACTAGGTGTCCAGGAAGGCAACCAGCTCTCAGTCCTTCCAAGCATCCCAGTGCTGCTGGCAGAGATAGAGTTCCAAACCATATGGTCCACGGCATTGACTGTGGCAGGGACAGAGTTACCAGCCAGATGGCCCATTGGACTGACCATGGCAGGGACAGATTTCCAAGCCAGATGGCCCATGAGGCTGACTGGGGCAGAGGGAGAGGTTGTTTTTTTTTAATGGTACTTTTTAAGCGCTTACTGTGTGCTAGGCACTATGCTAAGTGCTGGGCTAGATGCAAGATAGACAGGTTGAACACAGTCCATGTCCCACCTGGGGCTCACAGTTTTCATCCCCATTTTACAAATAAGGTAAGTGAGGCCCAAAGAAGTGAAGTGGATTGCCCAAGGTCACATAGCAGACAAGTGCCAGAGTGGGGATTAGAACCCAGATCATTCTGACTCCCGGGACTGTGCTTTATCTGCTAGGCCACGCTGCTTCTGAGCGGAGCAGAGTTCTGAACCAGATAGATAGCCCATGGCTAATGACACTGACCTTGACAACCTGGGAGCTGTAGTTGGTGAGAAAAGCCAGGTCTGAAGGCATTGACTGCTGTCTGAATCCCTTGAAAGCCTCCAGCTCTGGGCCCATGACACTGAGGTCCTCCTTCAGACTTGGCCCAGAAAGACACTTGAATACCCTGGGCACATACAGCCGGAGGCAGGAGTCCTTGTCCTTCCTTGGAGCAGCTGGCTACGTGCCCTTGAACCTCTCTGGGACCTAAGTTTCCCCATGGGTAAGAATGAAGAGAAATGTCTTGGGCCCAGTCTCCCAAGGTCTAGAATGGTCTAGAATACAATGAGAAAAGTATGCCAGGCACAACAACTTGTTGTCCTGAATGAGGTCTGGTGTGTCCTGCAGGATGGCAGGGACATGAGAGGAGAAAGGGGAGGGGGCCCAGGCAGAAAGGGTGGGAGTAGAGACAGCTGAGGTGGTGGCATTTGTGGTGGGGGAAGTCGTAGTGGGGGCTGTCATGGCAGGGCTGTTGTGGTAGGTGCTGTTGTGGCGGGGGCTGTTGAAGCGGGAGCAGTCATGGTGGCAGCCATTGTGGTGTGGGCAGTTGTGGACAGGGCAGTTGTGGTGGGGGCCATTGTGGTGGCATTCATTCAATTGTATTTATTGAGCGCTTACTGTGTGCAGAGCACTGTACTAAGCGCTTAGCACTTTGGTATGGGCCACTGTGGCAGGGGTGTTTGTGTCGGTGCTCAGGTCTGGAGGTCTCCTGGGGTGAGGTTTGTGCCCCATTTGCAGAGAGCCCCGAGCCTGTAGCGCTTCCTCAACTTTGTGACGTAGCAGCAGCAGCCACAGGTAGCCAATCCCTTCTAGGTCCAAATGGTGGGTGACCCTGTCAGGGTCCCGGCACAGCAAGCCCAGCATTCCCACCAAGTGCCCGATGTGCCTGAACTCCAAAGATGACTGAGACGGAGGGAGGAGATGAGGGCATGGTTGGGGGGTGTGTGGGGGGGTGTGCAAGGCAGGGGATAATGCAGAGCCAGAGGGAGCCAGAGGGAGATGCACAGACAGAGAGAGAGAGAGAGAGAGAGAGAGAGAGAGAGAGAGAGAGAGAGAGACAGGCCAAATCAGAAGACATGTAGTATCTGTCCAGAGAGTACCATTCGACAATTACTCTCCCACTTTCAAAGCAGGCACATTATTGGAGGCACATCTCCTTCAAGAGGCCTTCCCTGACTAAATCCTCATTTTTTTTCTCACCCTCCTTTCTGTGTCACCCTGATTTGCTCTCAACTCTAGCTCTGCAGCACTTATGTATGTATTTGTAATTTATTTATTTAAATTAAAGTCTTTCTCCCCCTGTAGACTGTAAGCTCACTGTGGGCAGGGAATGTGTCTACTATATTATTATATTGTTCTCTCCCAAGTTCTCAGCACAGTTCTCTGCACACAGTAAGCCTTCAATAAATTTGATTGATTGATTCAATCCTCTGCAATAACCTTTATTGAAGGACTGATTTTAAAATTTTTTTTGATGATATTTGTTAAGCACTTACTATGTGGCAGGCACTGATTAGTTGAAAGGTCTAAGATAATTTAACGACAGAATATTCTCATTAGCCCTACATTGATAAGAGGAGGTAGTAGAGTATAAAGATGATGTTTGTTATTATTATTATCTCTTTGTATTTGTAAAGCTCTTACTATGTGTCAAGTACTGTTCTAAGCACTGAGGTAGATAGAAGTTAATCCCCATTTTACAGATGAGTAAACTGAGGTACAGAGCAGTGAAATGATTAGCCTAAGGTTATACAACAGGCAAAGGACAAAGCCTGGAGCAGAACCCAGGTCCTCTAACTCCGAGACCCATGCTCTTTCCACTAGGCCACGCTGCTCCTTCACATGTGCATGAGTGATAGGGGGACCGAGGTGTTATGAGCACTCCTGGGCTAAGGTGGCAGTTGGGGGAAGGTGAGAGATGAATGGGGAAGCCTCCTCTAGGCAATGGCCATTCCACAGGGTTTTGAAGCTGGGGAGTGGAGTGATCTAAGGGCTATAAAGGGAGGGCAGGGAGGGCAGGGAGGGAAGGAGGGAGGGAGAGGGAGAGGGAGGGAGAGAGAGGGAGAGAGAGAGACAGAGACAGAGAGAGACAGAGAAAGAGAGAGAGAGAGGAGGAGGAGGAGGATATGGCTACTCACATCAAAACAAAGGTTCTGGTAAGTGAATCTGAGGAGTGAAACACAGCTCTTCATGGCCCGCTGTCTCTCGTGGGCTCGCTCAGATGCCAGCCAGCTGTACATCATCAACCGTATTTGTTGAGCACTTACTGTGTGCAGAGCATTGTACTAAGCGCTTGGGAAGCACAAGTTGGCAACATATAGAGACAGTCCCTACCCAACAGTGGGCTCACAGTCTAAAAGGGGGAGACAGAGAACAAAACCAAACATACAAAATAAAATAAATAGAATAGATATGTACAAGTAAAATAAATTAATAAATAGAGTGATAAATATGTACAAACATATATACATATATACAGGTGCTGTGGGGAAGGGAAGGAGGTAAGATGGGGGATGGAGAGGGGGACGAGGGGGAGAGGAAGGAAGGGGCTCAATCTGGGAATGCCTCCTGGAGGAGGTGAGCTCTTAGTAGGGCCTTGAAGTGAGGAAGAGAGCTGGCTTGGCGGATGGGCAGAGGGAGGGCATTCCAGGCCCGGGGGATGACGTGGGCCGGGGGTCGATGGTGGGGCAGGCGAGAACGAGGTATGGTGAGGAGATTAGCAGCAGAGGAGCGGAGTGTACATGTGCTGGGAAGACATGCGGGAGAGTCCAGGTTCCAGAAGACAGAAGGGGGCAGGGGTTGGGGATGTCTCCCAGTAAAGGAGACAAAAAACCTGGGCTCATTGATTTAGATTCCCTGAATGTCAACCCGGAGTTCCTGGAGTCTCTTACAGCTTGCTGAGGTTTCTGCTTAAGACCCAATTTCTCCCTGCCTTCAAGGCCAGTCTCAATGGAGAAATAGATATGGGGAGTCTTCTCCTCCTTTGCCTTTCCCCTGAGCGTTCAGTGGAGGGACTGTGGGGCAGGTCTTTCCTCTCCTCAACAAGTCTGGGGAGTTGGATGGGCCATGCTGGGATACTGGAGGGATGGAGAGGGGGAAAGTCAGGACTGCTGAGTGGGCAACCTGCAGGGCAACCAGCACACAGTCCCTCCAAATGTATTGGGGTCCCATTAGTGATAGAGTTCTGGGCTAGTCAGGCTGGGAGGCTGATTCAGTAGTGGCTATTCATAATTATAATAAAAACAATAATAATGATTGTGGTATTTGTTCAGTGTCAAGCACTGTACTAAGCGCTGGAGTAGATACATGACAAGCACATCCAAAATAGGCCCTGTCCCACCTGGAGCTCAGCTCACAGTCTAAGGAAGAGGGAAATTAGGTATTTCATCCCCATTTTGCAGAGGAGGAAACAGAGGACCAGAGAAGTTAAATGACTTGCCCAAGATCACACAACGAGCAAGTGGCGGAGTCAGGATTAGATCACAGGTCTCCTGACTCCCAGTCCTGTGGTCTTTTGACTAGGCCCTGCTTCTTCTCCTGTGTTAAACAGAGTACTGAGGTGTCTCAAGGGTGTTCCATGAAACTTGAGTCTGCTGTCCCCAGAAACCCTAGCCCCCCCAGGGCCCCTTTTCCTGTCCCATCCTTTCCTCCCCCTTCCTCATTTTTACGAGGAGAGCGACGTCACTAGGAATTCCCTGGTGATTCCTCAGGCCACCTCCCAAACTTACTCCAACGAGGCAGTGGAGTTCTTCAGGACATGGGTTCTCAGAGAGGAAGCTCTGAAGAATCTTCTCCAGGGCCTCCCTGGTCTCCTCGAACAGGGCCTAGGGTGGAAGAAAAATCTGTTCTCGGGTGCCCCTTGGGAAAGGGAGTGGGGAGAAATGGGGATGCTGAGGGGCTCCTCTTCCCCTCCTCTCTTCTCTCATCTCTGCTCCTCTCACCTTGTGTCCCCTTGCCTCATTCATTCATTCAATCGTATTTATTGAGCATTTACTGTGTGCAGAGCACTTGCCTCGCCTCCCTGCTGCCTCCAGTGCATGGAGGAACGGGTGTGTGGGGATTTGAGGATGCTCAGCAGGGGCCCAGAGCAGAGTCTCACCAGTGGAGGTCGCATGGGCTCAGGGCCAGGGCCGAACTCGGACTCCAATCAATCAATCAATCAATCGTATTTATTGAGCGCTTACTATGTGCAGAGCACTGTACTAAGCGCTTACTGTCTTGCCTCATGGACCAAAGGGTGGTCTGCCTGCTGTGGTGCCTAAGGGGGTGCCGGACTCTCCCTTGGGGAAGGCTCTCGCTGGGGTGGGAACGAGTGTGGACTGAGAGCTCACCTCCTCCAGGAGGCCTTCCCAGACTGAGCCCCCCTATTCCTCTCCCCCTCCCCATCCCCCAGCCCTACCTCCTTCCCCTCCCCACAGCACCTGTATATATGTTTGTACAGATTTATTACTCTATTTTACTTGTACATATTTACTATTCTATTTATTTTATTTTGTTAATATGTTTTGTTTTGTTGTCTGTCTCCCCCTTCTAGACTGTGAGCCTGCTGTTGGGTAGGGACCGTTTCTATATGGCCTCTCACCCCCAACGATCTGGCCTCTCACCCCCAAAGATCTGGCCTCCTACTTCATTAACAAAATTAAATCCATCAGGTCTGACCTCCCCAAAGTCACTTCCCCCCCTTCTCCAACCCCCCGGCTCTCAACACTCTCTGCTATTCTCCCATCCTTCCCAGCAGTATCCTCAGATGAGCTCTCCTCCCTCCTCTCAAGTGCTACTCCGGCCACCTGTGCTTCTGACCCCATTCCCTCTCATCTCACAGACTCCGTCCTCTCCTCCGTCCTCTCCTGGTTCTCCTCTTACCTCTCTGGTCGTTCTTTCTCAGTCTCTTTTGCAGGCTCCTCCTCCCGCTCCCATTCTCTCACTGTGGGGGTTCACCAAGGTTCAGTGCTTGGTCCCCTTCTGTTCTCGATCTACACGCACTCCCTTGGTGACCTCATTCGCTCCCACGGCTTCAACTATCATCTCTACGCTGATGACACCCAGATCTACATCTCTGCCTCTGCTCTCTCCCCCTCACTCCAGGCTCGCATCTCCTCCTGCCTTCAGGACATCTCCATTTGGATGTCTGCCCGCCACCTAAAGCTCAACATGTCGAAGACTGAACTCCTTGTCTTCCCTCCCAAACCTTGCCCTCTCCCTGACTTTCCCATCACTGTTGACGGCACTACCATCCTTCCCGTCTCACGAGCCCGCAACCTTGGTGTCATCCTCGACTCCGCTCTCTCATTCACCCCTCACATCCAAGCCGTCACCAAAACCTGCCGGTCTCAGCTCCACAACATGGCCAAGATCCGCCCTTTCCTCTCCATCCCAACCGCTACCCTGCTCATTCAAGCTCTCATCCTATCCCGTCTGGACTACTGCATCAGCCTTCTCTCTGATCTCCCATCCTCGTGTCTCTCTCCACTTCAATCCATACTTCATGCCGCTGCCCGGATTATCTTTGTCCAGAAACGCTCTGGGCATATCACTCCCCTCCTCAAAAATCTCCAGTGGCTACCAATCAATCTGCGCATCAGGCAGAAACTCCTCACCTTGGGCTTCAAGGCTCTCCATCCCCTCGCCCCTTCGTACCTCACCTCCCTTCTATCCTTCTACAGCCCAGCCCGCACCCTCCGCTCCTCTGCCGCTAATCTCCTCACCGTACCTCGTTTTCACCTGTCCTGCCATCGACCCCCGGCCCACGTCATCCCCCGGGTCTGGAATGCCCTCCCTCTGCCCATCCGCCAAGCTAGCTCTCTTTCTCCCTTCAAGGCCCTACTGAGAGCTCTCCTCCTCCAGGAGGCCTTCCCAGACTGAGCCCCTTCCTTCCTCTCCCCCTTGTCTCCCTCTCCATCTCCCCCATTTTACCTCCTTCCCTTCCTCACAGCACCTGTATATATGTATATATGTTTGTACATATTTATTGCTCTATTTATTTATTTATTTATTTTACTTGTACATATCTATTCTATTTATTTTATTTTGTTAGTATGTTTGGTTTTGTCTCCCCCTTTTAGACTGTGAGCCCACTGTTGGGTAGGGACTGTCTCTATATGTTGCCAATTTGTACTTCCCAAGTGCTTAATACAGTGCTCTGCACACAGTAAGTGCTCAATAAATACGATTGATGATGATATGTTGCCAACTTGTACTTCCCAAGCGCTTAGTACAGTGCTCTGCACACAATAAGTGCTCAATAAATACGACTGAATGAATGGACAAGAGAGGCCAGTGGGTTTGGGATTCGCCTGAGGGAGGGACTCCCCGCTACTGGCCCTGAGGGCAATATGTTAACAGCCAGGGAGCAGCCTGTGATTCCCTGACCTGGGACTTTCATTTCCCCACCAATCCAGGTCTTGTCCCAAAATAGGGCCTCTGGCCTGACCTACTGCCAACACTCTGCCTTCTCTCTCCCCACATTGGTGACCAGGAGCTGGATGACCCAAATCCACAGAGAGTAAATCCAAACTCCACATTTTAGCCAGTGGTGTCAATCTCTTCCCCTGCCAACAGATGCCGGGCCCAAGTGCCACATGGGTCAGTGTGTGGGTCATTGTGCTGGTGTGATATGGGTGGGGGGAAGGGACTCAGTAGACTCAGGACAAGTTGGATAGATTCATTTTGGCCACTCAGGGGTCTGGGGGCTCTAAGTAGAGAAGAGCAGGGAGGCTAAATGGACCATCTCCAAGGACAGAAAAGTTAGATGGACCGTCCCTGAGCATTAGTAACAGTGACTGTCCAGGTGGGCATCTGTCACACTGTTCCTCCAGGGGTCCAGCAGCCACTTTGGGAGACGGAGTCAGGGCTGATGGTCCACCACTCCGAGCCCATGTAGCACCTCATTGAGCCCATGTGGCACTGCTCAGGGCCTCTTTGGCATCCTCGTGGCCAGCAGGAAGGAACCAGAGGGCACACAGGTGTTCAGAGAAGACCCCGGAAGCTTGGGAAAGGATGGTGGGCTGTGAGGGTGCAGAGGGGTGGCTCACTTGGACATCAGGAGGGTTGGTCAGAAGGCACATATGCTTCTCCAACATTTCCATCGGGGGCAGTGTGAACACGCTTCGGAAGCATGTGAAGAGCAAGTGAGATTTCTTCTTGGGCTCCAGAGCTTGTCTCAGCTTGCTGGTGAGAGAGGAGCAAAGAAAACTCTCTGGGCTTGTCACTTTGCAACCCCACCCCGCCACCCATCATTGCACCCCGGCCCCCATGGTTAACGGGATCATGATAGGTGGAGGCAGGAGGTGAGGGAGAACCCAGAGGTCCAGGTGGGGGAAGAGCTTAGCCTTTTTTTTTAAGATCTTTGTTAGTTGCTTACTATGATGCAGGTACTGTACTAAGCACTAAGGTATATACAAGGTAATCAGGTTGGACACAGTCCATGTCCCACATGGGGCTCACAGTTGTAATCCCTGTAATCCCCAGATGAAGTGAAGTGACATGCCCAAGATCACACAACAGACAAGTGGGGGAGCCAGGATTAGAGCCCAGGTCCTTCTGACTCCCAAGCCTGTGCTCTATCCACCAGATCATGGTGCTTCCACCCTGGCCTTTGGAGAAACTGAGCACACATCTGAGCTAGGAGCATTTTCAGCAGTGCTCCCTCCTGCGTGGTTCTTGGTGCTAGAGAGAAAACAGGAAGCAGAGGGATTTCTGGGCTTGGGAGTCACAGCGGGGTGAGCGGGAAGTCCTAGCTTTGCCTGCCGAGGGCACAGACACTCAAACAAGGACCTGATGGACTGGGTCCGGAACAGCCAATCTGCCTGTCTTTACCTATCCCTTTTACAAGGGGTCTAGGCCCCCGGTGGCAGGTTGGAGATCAGTCCCCTCCCCATCCAGAAAGACCATGCAGTTTGGCTGACAGACACCCAGAGCATCCATCTCAGCCATCTGAGGTGGATTCCCTCTCATCTTATGAAATCTCTCGTCCCTTCCCTCCTCCCCTCCTCAACGTCCATCTTCAACCGCTCACTCTCCACTGGTTCCTTCCCCTCTGCCTTCAAACATGCCCACGTCTCCCCCATCCTAAAAAAACCCTCTCTTGACCCCACCTCCCCTTCTATTTATCACCCTATCTCCCTCCTACCATTCCTTTCCAAACTCCTTGAATGAGTCGTCTACACCCACTGCCTTGAATTCCTCAATGCCAACTCTCTCCTCAACCCCCTCCAATCTGGCTTCCATCCCCTACATTCCACCAAAACTGCCCTCTCAAAGGTCACCAATGAACTCCTGCTTGCCAAATCCAAAGGCTCCTACTCTATCCTAATCCACCTCGACCTCCCAGCTGCCTTCAACACTGTGGACCACCCCCTTCTACTCAACATGCTATCCAACCTTGGCTTCACACACTCGGTCCTCTCCTGGTTCTCCTCTTACCTCTCTGGCCATTCATTCTCAGTCTCCTTTGCGGGCTCCTCCTCCCCCTCCCATCCCCTTACTGTAGGGGTTCCTCATGGGTCAGTTCTTGATCCCCTTCTGTTCTCTATCTACACTCACTCCCTTGGTGAACTCATTCGCTCCCACGGCTTCAACTATCATCTTTATGCTGATGACACCGAAATCTACATCTCTGCCCCTGCTCTCTCTCCCTCCCTTCAGGCTCACATCTCCTCCTGCCTTCAGGACATCTCCATCTGGATGTCTGCCCACCACCTAAAACTCAACATGTCCAAGACTGAACTCCTTGTCTTCCCTCCCAAACCCTGCCCTCTCCCTGACTTTACCATCACTGTTGACGGCACTACCATCCTTTCCGTCTCACAAACCCGCAACCTTGGTGTCATCCTCGACTCCGCTCTCTCATTCACCCCTCACATCCAATCCGTCACCAAAACGTGCCGGTCTCACCTCCGCAACATTGCCAAGATCTGCCTTTTCCTCTCCATCCAAACAGCTCTACCCTGCTGGTTCAATGTCTCATCCTATCCCAACTGGATTACTGCATCAGCCTCCTCTCTGATCTCCCATCCTCCTGTTTCTCCCCACTTCAGTCTATACTTCACCCCACTGCCCGGTTCATCTTTGTGCAGAGATGCTCTGAGCATGTTACTCCCCTCCTCAAAAATCTCCAGTGGCTACCAGTCAACCTACACATCAGGCAGAAACTCCTCACCCTGGGCTTCAAGGCTGTCCATCACCTCCCCCCCTCCTACCTCACCTCCCTTCTTTCCTTCTACAGCCCAGCCCGCACCCTCTGCTCCTCTGCCACTAACCTCCTCACTGTGCCTCGTTCTCGCCTGTCCTGCTGTCGGGCCCCGGCCCACATCCTCCCCCTGGCCTGGAATGCCCTCCCTCTGCACATCCGCCAAGCTAGCTCTCTTCCTCCCTTCAAAGCCCTACTGAGAGCTCACCTCCTCCAGGAGGCCTTTCCAGACTAAGCCCCCTATTTCCTCTCCCCCTCCCCATCCCCCCCGCCCTACCTCCTTCCCCTCCCCACAGCACCTGTATATATGTTTGTACATATTTATTACCCTATTCATTTTACTTGTACATATTTACTATTCTGTTTATTTTGTTAATGATATGCATCTAGCTTTACTTCTATTTATTCTGATGACTTGACACCTGTCCACATGGTTTGTTTTGTTGTCTGTCTCCCTCCTCTAGACTGTGAGCCCATTGTTGGGTAGGGACCATTGGAGAAGCAGTGTGGCTCCCTGGAAAGAGCATGGGCTTTGGAGTCAGAGGTCATGGGTTCAAATCCTGACTCCGCTAACTGTCAGCTGTGTGACTTTGGACAAGTCACTTAACTTCTCTGTGCCTCAGTTACCTCATCTGTAAAATGGGGACTAAAACTATGAGCCCCCCATGGGACAACCTGATCACCTTGTAACCTTCCCAGTGCTTAGAACAGTGCTTTGAGGATTTTTGAGGAGTCCTCAAAAATCTCCAGTGGCTACCAATCAACCTACACATCAGGCAGAAACTCCTCACCCTGGGCTTCAAGGCTCTCCATCACCTCACCCCCTCCTACCTCACCTCCCTTCTCTCCTTCTACAGCCCAGCCCGCACCCTCCGCTCCTCTGCCACTAATCTCCTCACCGTGCCTCGTTCTCGCCTGTCCTGCCATCAACCCCTGGCCCACGTCATCCTCCGGGCCTGGAATGCCCTCCCTCCCCCCATCCGCCAAGCTAGCTCTCTTTCTTCCTTCAAGGCCCTACTGAGAGTTCACCTTCTCCAGGAGGCCTTCCCAGACTGAGCCCCCTCTTTCCTCTCCCCCTCCTCCCCCTCTCCATCCCCCCGCCTTACCTCCTTCCCTTCCCCACAGCACCTGTATATATGTATATATGTTTGTACGTATTTATTACTCTATTTACTCTACTCCTCAAAAATCTCCAGTGGCTACCAATCAATCTGCGCATCAGGCAGAAACTCCTCACCCTGGGCTTCAAGGCTGTCCATCACCTCGCCCCCTCCTACCTCACCTCCCTTCTGTCCTTCTCCAGCCCAGCCCGCACCCTCCGCTCCTCCGCCGCTAATCTCCTCACCGTACCTCGCTCTCACCTGTCCCGCCATCGTCCCCCGGCCCACGTCATCCCCCGGGCCTGGAATGCCCTCCCTCTGCCCATCCGCCAAGCTAGCTCTCTTCCTCCCTTCAAGGCCCTGCTGAGAGCTCACCTCCTCCAGGAGGCCTTCCCAGACTGAGCCCCTTCCTTCCTCTCCCCCTCGTCCCCCTCCCCATCCCCCCCATCTTACCTCCTTCCCTTCCCCACAGCACCTGTATATATGTATATATGTTTGTACATATTTATTACTCTATGTATTTATTTACTTATTTTATTTGTACATATCTATTCTATTTTATTTTGTTAGTATGTTTGGTTTTGTTTTCTGTCTCCCCCTTTTAGACTGTGAGCCCACTGTTGGGTAAGGACTGTCTCTATATGTTGCCAATTTGTACTTCCCAAGCGCTTAGTACAGTGCTCTGCACATAGTAAGCGCTCAATAAATATGATTGATGATGATGATGATGATGATATTTATTAATTTATTTTACTTGTTCATATTTATTCTATTTATTTTATTCTGTTAATATGTTTTGTTTTGTTCTCTGTCTCCCCCTTCTAGACTGTGAGCCCACTGTTGGGTAGGGACCATCTCTATATGTTGCCAACTTGTACTTCCCAAGTGCTTTGTATAGTGCTCAGCACACAGTAAGCGCTCAATAAATACGACTGACTGACTGAATGAATGAATGGAGGAGAAACGGGGTGGTCTAGTGGAAAGATCACTAGATTGGGAGTCAGGAGACCTGGGTTCTAATCCACTTACCTGCTAGTGACCTTGGGCAAGTTGCTTAACTTCTTGTTGTCTCCATTTCCTCATCTGTAAAATGGGGAGCTCCCACCCCACCAGAATGTAAGCCCCACGTAGAACAGGGACTGTGTCTGACCTCATCATCATGTATCTGCACCAGCACTTAGTATGATCAATCAATCAATTGTACTTATTGAGGACTTACTGCATGCTGGACACTGTGCTAAGTGTTTGGGATAGTATAATACGGTAGGGTTGGTAGTTGTGATTTTTGCCTAAGGGGAGCTTTCGATATAGATAGGGATGTGAATATTAAAATAAATTACAAATAGGGGAAGGGGCAGAGTGGAGGGATATGTGCAGTTAAGTGCTATGGGGCTAGATGTGGGATGACACTCAAAGTGTTTAAGGGTTACAGACCCAAGCACATAGGCGAGGCAGAAAGGAGGGTGAATAGGTCGGGGAAAAGAAATCTTAGTCAGGAAAGTCTTCTTGAAGGAGATATGATTTTAGCATGGCTTTGAAGAGGAGGAGAATGGTGATCTGTCGGATATGAAGTACGTGGAAGTTCTAGGCCAGAGGGAGGCCGTGGGCGATGGTTGGCTGCAAGAGAGATGAGATCAAGCCACAGCAAGGTTAGGGTGGTGGTAGAGGAATGAAGTGTGTGGGATGGGCTATAGAGGACACTAGCAAGGTTAGAGTGGTTACTTGGCACCAAATAAGTGGTGAAAAATGTCAACGTTGTTACTCCTTCTAGTGATAGTAGCAGACAAAGCCTTATGGTGAATTCATTCATTCAATCGTACTTATTGAGCGCTTACTGTGTGCAGAGCACTGTACTAAGCGCTTGGGAAGTACAAGTTGGCAACATATACAGACGGTCCCTACCCAACAGTGGGCTCACAGTCTGGAAGGGGGAGACAGAGAACAAAACAAAACATATTAACAAAATAAAATAAATAGAATAAATATATACAAGTAAAATAAATCAATAAATAGAGTAATAAATATGTACAAACATATATACATATATACAGGTGATGTGGGGAAGGGAAGGAGGTAAGGCGGGGGGGATGGAGAGGGGGAGGAGGGGGAGAGGAAGGAGGGGGCTCAGTCTGGGAAGGCCTCCTGGAGGAGGTGAGCTCTCAGTAGGGCCTTGAAGGGAGGAAGAGAGCTAACTTGGCAGATGGGCAGAGGGAGGGCATTCCAGGCCGGGGGGATGACGTGGGCCGGGGGTCGATGGCGGGACAGGCGAGAACGAGGTACGGTGAGGAGATTAGCGGCAGAGGAGCGGAGGGTGCGGGCTGGGCTGGAGAAGGAGAGAAGGGAGGTGAGGTAGGAGGGGACGAGGTGATGGACAGCCTTGAAGCCGAGGGTGAGGAGTTTCTGCCTGATGTGTAGGTTGATTGGTAGCCACTGCAGATTTTTGAGGAGGGGAGTAACATGCCCAGAGCATTTCTGGACAAAAACAGTCCGGGCAGCGGTGTGAAGTATGGATTGAAGTGGGCAGAGACAGGAGGATGGGAGATTGGAGAGGAGGCTGATACAGTGAATGAGCTGAGGTGGGCTGCAGGGTCTTGAATTATCCCAACTAGTTGGAGAGAGGACAGGGTAAAACCAGAGAAGGCTTCCTGGGGGAGGTGGGTCTCAAGTTGAAGTTTAAGAGTCAGATGGATTAAGGAGGGGTTACCTGAGATCTGCAATGATGAGCATGGCCTGCTGGCAGGCTGAGGTGCAGAGGGAATCCAGCTGCTCCTTCTCGACCAGCATCTGGGAACCCGAAATGACCGGTGCCCATGAGCTGGTGACTGCCATGGATCTGCTCCCCAGGGCTTCCCTCCAGCAGCCTGGTGCTGAATCTCAGGCTCCTTCCCTTCATCCCTCTGCAGTGGGACAACTGCGGGCAGCGGCGGGAAAGCTGCGGACAGTGTGGGTACAGCTGCGGGCCTCTTCCTGGAGCCTTCTGAGGGCAGAGATGCCTGGAACCTCCAGCACTCACACCTCCCAGAGGCAGGATTTCTTTCCTTCCTGAACTGAGCAGGAGAGGTGCAGTGTTGGGGAGATTGGGCATCCAAGCGGGGCGAGGGACTGCTAAGCCCTGTGCTGAGCCACCCGCCGGCCTGACAAACCTCCCTCCACCCCTCTGCCACATCCTTGCCCACTCACTACAAGACAGCGGGTGAGCTCCTGGGCCTGGTGGAATGCATAGCTTTGGGCTCCCTCGGTCCTTCTGATGGACTGGACCAGCATCAGCGTGGCCGTGAGGAAGCTCTGCTTTAGAGAGTCGTCCTGGAGCAAGGGAAGGCCACGGGTCAGGGTGGTGCTAGGCCGTGGGGATGTCTCTACCCCAAATGCAGAGCTGGGGTTCCTGGATTCCTCCACCCCAGCATGGAGTTAACCCTTCAGCCACCAAAAGCCCCATGGGAGCACCCAGCCTCCAGCTCATGGACCAGAGAGATGAGCCCAGAGGCCTCCCTTTTCTTAACAGCCCCAGCCCATTCTGAGGGGCACTGATGTTATCACAGGCCACCAGCCCCAGGGACGGAAACAGGTGTGGCTAACCCATGTCAGTGGCCAGTTATGGTGATTTTGTGTACAGCGGGGATTCATCAGACCCGTCCTGCCCCTCCAAATTGAGCTGAGGGCACCGAGAAGCCCCTCCCAGGACTGCCAGTCAGCAGTGACAAACACACAAGAGATATTCATGAAAGGTGAATGACTAGTGTTGGAGGAAAAAGTTTTAGTTGGAAATGTAGAAGGTTTCTTTTGGAAGCACATAACTGGTTAGCCCAGAGACGGGGCTGCTATGGTTGGTCCGTTCCAGTCCCCCTCTCTGGGGTGCCCTTCTTATTCCTCATCCCCCAACAAACCCACTCTCTCCAGGAAGCCTTTATAGATAAACCACCTCCGACTCTGGTCGTGTTGAACATGCCAGGACCTCTCAGTCCTTCCTCTCCTTCAGAAAATGATCTGGACTTGGAGTCTCCTTGACCCATTGTGGTTTACATCAGAAGGGAAGGAGGGGACAGGCTCCCAGCTTGCCAGGGGATACAAATCCTGTCCCTTAGCTCTTCAGGTGAAGTGATCTCATCCCACTCCCTGCCTTCAGGCCTAATCTAACCATTCCATGTCCTCTCCATCCATTCCCAAAACCTGGGACTATGGCATCTCCAGAGAGATGACCCAGTGCCAGGAGTCACAGGGAGCTAGGCATGGACAGGATTTATGAGCCTGACCGGGTCTCTGGGAGCTGAACGTGGACTGGATTTATGGTCTCGGGACCCAGCAGTCCCAGAGAGTTGGATATGGCTGTGATTTAGGTCTCTGGGCCCAAGAGTCCCTGGGAGCCATAATTGGCTGGGCTGTTGGGTTTTGGCCCAGGAGTCCCTGGGAGCTGGATGTGGCCGGACTGCAACGACTCGGTACCCAGATGCTGCAGTGGAAATAGTTGACCATCCGCGATGCGATGTTATCCACCCATGGCAGGATCATTTCTTTGGCTTTGGCCACAATTTGGCCATAGGAAAGGAGGATGGTGCTGCCCATCCACTTTCGTTGCACATCTTGGGTGTCCCGGAGGGTGAAGAGAAGTGGACAAGTTCCCTGCAGATGCAATGCCTCCCTCAGGGCCACCGGAGGAGGGAAGGGAAAAGAGAGAAGGGAGAAGGACGGGAGAGGAGGTAGTGTTGGATCTCTGTTAGAACAGACCTGAACTTGACTCTGGGGAAGGAAAAAGGCCCAGAAAGGCTGTTGGGTTGGGCCACTGTGGCAGGGGCAGGCCTGGGAGGTGTTCTGGTATTTGGCCCCGGCACTGACCCGAGCCCCGGCCCCAACCCCTGCTGCGTCCCCAGAGCTGGAAGCAGGAGGGGATGGGGCTTGGAGGGTGACCCTGTGCCCATCTTTTCTCCTCACCACCCTCTAGACTGTAAGCTTGTTGTAGGAAGGGAATGCGTCTTTTATATTGTTATATTGTATTCTCCCAAGCGCCTAGTACAGTGCTCTGCATGCATTAAGTGCTCAATACATATGCCACCACCCTAAATTGGATTCTGGAGGGGAGTAGCCAAATGACTGGGTACAGACCCTTCCTCAGAGACCTGTGGGGGTTGGGGAGGGGAGGTGCACTAGGAAAGGTGACCAGGGGCAATGCTGTTTAAAGGACCAGGTCACCCTGCATAGTGCCTCTCAGTGCAGCCCAGTCTGACCAACAAAGCTCAGTCTGGACTGTACGACCTAGTCCAGCCAGCACGATCCAGTCCAGTCAGCACGCCCCCTCAGTTGCCATCTCAATATCCACCCAGGCACCCATTGCCATCCCTGACTTTTAATTCACACTGCCCCAGGCAACCTGGTTTCTAGGGCAAAGGAGACCAGAGTGGCCCAGTTGCTCAGTTTTCTCTCTCCTCCCTCCCTCCCTGCCTCTCTCCTTTCCTCTCCTTCCCTCACTCCCTCCAGCCCACCCAGCCATCCTCCAGCCCTGGTGTCTTGGAGGCCAGAGTCCAGAGGGAAACCTGTCCTCTGAGATGGAAGGGCTGGTCCAGCTCCACAGCCCTAGTGTGACCTTGATCTTTGTTCCTGTGGTCCTGCAGCCCTTGGACTTCTAGAGAAAGGCTCTGTGGGCAGGGTGAGGCTGGGCGGTGCATGGAAAAAGGTAATGGCCTCTTTTTTGGGGGGGTTTCCTACCCATTCCCCCCGGAGAGCCGATGGCATCACCCTTCTACTCTGGGTCCTCTTCAGATGAGACATCATGGGCTTTCTAGTTTAGAAACATACTTTCTGGTTAAGAAACATAACTCTCGGGAGGAGGGAAGGGAGGGAGGCTGTGTCTCAAGTTGGGGAGAGAGGCTTGGAAGGATGGAAAATTCTTGTTCCTGGGCTGTTTCCAAGTGACCTGGGCTAAGGCACTGTCTTGGGCCTGGCAGTGACCGTCTCCATCTGTGAATGGGAGGTGAGGAAGGTCTGTGCAGGGAGTAGGGAGGCAGTGGAGTTGAGGAGGGGTGGTCACGTTGTTGGGATCCTGTCCCTACAACCTCCCAGCAGATGGAAGGATGGCCTGTCTAGAGGCCACTGGGCCTGGGTTAGACTCCTTCTCTTCCCCTCCCCTCCCCCTTCCCCACCCTCCCACGCTTCTGTGGCACTGCTGAGCAGGCCCTCATAATCTGGGAGCCAAAGTCCTGAGCAGACTTCGAGCAGGCTTTGAGCAGGCATCGAACATGGACGAGGCTGCTCAGGTGCTCTTGGAGCAGGGGTCCAGCAGCTGAATGACAGCTGAGAAGGAAACTGCTCAATACTCACAGGTCCCTCGGGGCCAGGACGGTGCCCACTTTTGCTTTTGGAGACAACAATAATTATAGTATTTGTTAAGCACTTACTATGTGCCAGGCACTGTACTAAGTGCTAGAATGGATACAAGCAAATTGAGTTGGACACAGTCCCTTGTACCACATGGGGCTCACAATCTCAATCCCCATTTTATAGATGGGGTAACGGAGGCTCAGAGAATTGAAGTAACTTGCCCAAGGTCACACAGCAGAGAAGTGGTGGAGCCGGGCTTAGATCCCATGACCTTCTGACTCCCAAGTCCATGCTCTATCCACTACACCATGCTGTTTCTCTGGTGCTATCCTCTCCCCAACCTGGGGATGCCACCAGGACCAGGCAATGAGTTAGCTTATAAAATCTAGTCTTCTCCTTCCTCTGTTCCTGTTGCTGACACTGATAGACCGAGTCATGGCTAACCGACCTGAAAAAGGCTGACTGACACTGAGTGACTGATTGTTGGGGTCTGGTACCTAGTGGCTTAGGTGGCTCCAACACTTCCTCTGAGGTCCCATTCGGCCAAACTCATCCAGCACAGCCCAGGTGTCAGTAAGATGGTGGGTGGCTGCCAGTCCTAGGGTTAGGGCCACACCCTATGAGGAGAAGAGAGGAAGGTAACCCCCTCTTTTCATCCTGACGATCGAGCTCACCTCTGGTGAAGAGGTGGGTCTTGAGAGAAGTGGGAAGCCGAGGCTTTCTTGTTCCCCTCTGCCCACCCCATCGTCCTCCAGTCTCTCCTGGCCAGAGGTGGAAATGATCAGGATCGCAGCAGCCAGATCGGAGTAGTTCTGGTCCCACTCCTGGCCACATCCCAACTTCCCAGGCCTGGACAAATGGTTGTGGGACTCTGGAGCCAGTGGGTGCTAAGGTCCCCTGTCTCACCTCTCTGTGGGCTGGTGATTGATGTGACACCTCCAGGAGGGATCTGAGATGCTTTCACACCAGAGCACTGTTGTTAGTTGCTCGGAGCATCATCCCATAGTTGGTGAACAGGAAAGCCTGGAAGGGGATAAAGGGTGAGAACCGAGTGAGGTGGGCTCCATACTCAGAGGAGGAATATAAAAGTAAGCAATGCCCTAAGGGTCAGCCCACGGTTCATCTCCCCGCCTCCCCCCACCCAGGACTCTCTCTCCAACAGCAGCATCAGGAAGCTTGGAGAAACTAAGCGGTGGTTATTTTTTCAGGATACCCAGAATCCCCCCCCATCCAACACCCCTCTCCCTACTAGTTGTACTAACCCCTCTAGAAATAGTACTAACCCCTGTTAGACTGTAATCTCACTGTGGGCAGAAGATATATCCATTAATTGTTATAGTGTACTCTCCCAAGCATTTACTACAGTGTTCTGCACACATTAAATGCTCAATAAATATGATCGGCTGACTGTAGAAATCCACTACGAATCAACTTATCAATATTTTCAACCTGAATGCTTCTTATGAGGTGAAAAAAATCCCTTATATGTCCCCACTACCATATGAAGAAGTGTTTCCTTTGAATTATTTTTAACCCACCACCCTCACGCTTCAGTGCGGGCCCCTGATCCTGAGGGTGTGGGATTTTGGGGACAAGAGTTGCATTTTGCCCTTTCCCCATCTGTCGTGACTCTGGGAACTTCAATCCTGTCCCCCATCCAGGATGCAGAGCTCTTCCCTCTTCAGTCTGTCCTCATTTTGAAGCGGCTCCATCCCCCTGATCATCCTGGTTACCCACCTCTGTCCCTCTTCCAGTCCTGTCCTATCCTTTCAGACACCCGGCTCCCATTGACATCAAGAAAAAAAGCCAAGCAAACCACTGACCTTCTCGGGGGTAGGCTCGGGACAGTCTCGATCAGACCGGGTGATAGCCCACATCAGCTGCTGAGCCCAGTCATTCACCAATAAGAATCCAGTTGATTTGGCACCTACCTGTTGTCCGATAAGGAGGCTCATTAGAGGATTTGGCAGTGATGGGGATAAAGAGGGCAGGATGGTGAGCTACCAATGTGATAATGATGATGATGGTATTTAAGTGCTTGCTAAGTGCCAACCACTGTTCTAAGCGCTAATGAAGGTGAATATGAGTGCTGAAATAAGTGATGGTGTTGAGGATGAAGGTAATGATAGTAGTGATAGTGGAAGGTATGGCGATGATGATGGTGGGGGTGGGGGGTGATAGTGAAGATGATTGTGGCGAGGGTGGCGATGATGAAGATGTCAATGATGGTGAAGATGGTGATAATGATGAAGAAGATAAAAGAGTGGGAGTGGTAACAGTAGTGATAATGAAGGTGAAAGATGATGATGATGTTGATGATGAAAGTCCGGGTGGTGCTGGTAGTGAGGGTGCCATCTCTACTGATGTCCGGTCCAGGTCAAACTCAGGCTTGCTGAAAGGTGAACATCGCTGTTCTGGTGAATCTTGGCATAGGACTGGATGGGAGAAGACTGAAATGTTCCTTACCCGAGTCAGCTGTTCTTCCCAGTATTCCTTTTTCTCTGGGGAGTCCTGTAGGTGTTCTGGTGAGGAGAGATATGTCAGCCTTATAGAGAGTCTCAGATAATTCCTCATACAATTGAAATCTCAATACACACTTTGGACTGAATTATTCAACTATTCCAGGCCAAGCTTCTTGTCAGAGAAGCAGCGTGGCTCAGTGGAAAGAGCCAGGGATTGGGAGTCAGAGGTCATGGGTTCTAATCCCGGCTCCACCACTTGTCAACTGTGTGACTTTGGGCAAGTCACTTCACTTCTCTGTGCCTCAGTTACCTCATCTGTCAAATGGGGATTAAGACTGTGAGCCCCACGTGGGACAATCTGATCACCTTGCATCCCCCCAGCACTTAGAACAGTGCTTCACACATAGTAAGCGCTTAACAAATACTATCATTATTATTATTACCAATCTCCCCAAGATTGCCAGCTAATGTAGACGTAGCCTCTGTCCTGAGACTCTGGTCTCCTTCACAATCATAATAATAATTATGGTATTTGTTAAGCATTTACTAAGTGCCAAGCACTTTTCTAAGCACTGGGGTAGATGCAAGGTAATCAGATTGTCCCACGTGAGGCTCAAAGTCTTCAGCCCCATTTTACAGATGAGGTAACTGAGGCACAGAGGAGTTAAGTGGCTTGCCCAAGGTCACACAGCAGATAGGTGGCAGAGCCAGGATTAGAACTCACGTCCTCTGACTCCCAAGCCCGTGCTCTTTCCAGTAAGCCACGCTGCTTCTCTGGCCCTGGTCCCTCAGTGACCACTTGGCTGCACTGGACGCTGCAGTGCCCATTGCCCTTCTAGCTCCACAGTGAATCATCGATCAAGACCATAGCCTCAACCCCGCTGAACAGCTTGATTTCGTCAGCCCTCCTGTCCTGGTTAGAGGGGTGAGGACTTGGTGGGACTGAGGCGGGACTGATCTGGACAGCGAGTGTCCCAGGGAGCAGTGACAAATTCCTGGGAAAAAGGCTCCCTCTTTGTTTTAACTTGGGCTGGGCAGGGCCGGCTCCTCCCAGGCTATATTTGGGTATTTTCCCGGTGGCTGGTGGGGTGGCTTTAACCTCTAACGGGGAGGGAAGGCTAAAGAGTTGGCTAATTTTAAGCTCTACATCTCCGACTCACCAGCTCCACCCCAATGGCACCACCCTGGGTGCAGCTGTCTTGGTTGGCCTCAACCCGGAAATTCCCATTCACTGGCCTTGGCACCATGGGAGATTTCCCAGCCTGCCAGGGCGAGGAATGAGGAGCCCAGGTCAGGGTTCATTCGGCACATTTTGGGTTTTGAAATGAGAGGAAGGGGCAGATTTTGGAGATGTTATACAGATAGAACTGACAGGATTCGGTGACAGGCTGAATACGTGGGTTGAAGATTAGTAGAGTCAAGGACGACACCTCATTTCCAGCATCTGGGCTATGATGACGGGTTCTATGATTTGAAGGGCTGAAATCCATTGAAAATCCAATTCGATTGGGTCATGTTTGGCCCCCGGGAACCCTAGATGCTTTGAGTTACCGGGATTGTGAAATGGGTACGATGGTGGGTGTGGTCAGCGGAGATGGAGCAGGATCTGGGGAGGAGTGGATTTGGGAGGGCAGGTGTGTTTAGTGAAATCTTGGGCCATGCACACCTTATTTCCAGCATCTGGGGGAAAATGATTGGTTCTATGGCTAAAACCCACAGTTCATCTGGGGTGTTGCTAACAATTCCCAGATGATTTGGAATGGGATCGTTGTGATTTCTGTTTTGTTCCTTGGGCCGGAGGGAAAGGAACTACAGCCCTGAGCAAGGTGAGACCCGGGCATAGTTCCATTTCCCAACCCTCAGTGCATCACCCCATCTCCCCACTCCATGGAGTACTGATGTACGTATCTTTAATCCTCATTTGCTTTCCTTTTAGACTGTGAGCCCACTGTTGGGTAGGGACTGTCTCTATATGTTGCCAACTTGTACTTCCCAAGCGCTTAGTACAGTGCTCTGCACACAGTAAGCACTCAATAAATACGATTGATGATGATGATTTGCTTCCTCCTACCTGTCGAAAATTTCAGTGTCTCTCTACCCCTCTGGATTATAAGCGCCCTGAGGGCAGGGATCATGTTGTCTCTGTCTACCATACTCTCCAAAGAACTCAATACAGTTTTTGTATGGATTCAATCAGTCAATACAGTCAATAGAACCAATTGTAGGGTGGATTGATGGAGAGGCTTGCCTACCTGCTCTCTCACCAACCTATTATGGGACCCATGGCTGAGGCACCAACATCCAGATTCTATTGGAATTTAGCCTACAGATTCCCTCTGGGAAATTTGGGCCAAAGTTGGAATTTTCTTCTGAAAAGCCATCTCCCCAAAAATGCATATCCCAAACAGACAGCACCCCTAGTTGAAGTCCGACCAAGCTTCCCTGTTTGGCCGGGGAGTGTCCTGTTATTTGATGGGATCCTGGGCAATTGGAGAAAAATATACCATTTTCACCAAGTGAGAATCATCCAGGTGGAATGGGTCAACCTGCCCTGAACCCACCCCACCAGATCTCAGTCTAACAGCAGAGCCCTCGTTCACCCCTTATTCTGGCTGGAGCGGGCTCAGCCCATGGCATTCTGAGACTTGTTGTCCTGACACCCCCAAGTGCTGGGGGACTTTAAGCCCACACTGCTACCCCTTTCCCGGGCTGCCATGGCTACCAGAAGGGAAGTGGGAAGCGAGCAAGCTTGGATGGGGTCCCAAGGTCCCATTTCCAACCGGAAGCATGGGATTACCTTTGCTCTGGCTTGTCTTCTCCTGTCTGGCTGGGCTAATGTTGGAAGAGGACATTGAGGGTAGAGTGGTAGAGTTGCCCCTGGGCAGAGCGAGGGGTTGCCAGGTGACTCGGCAGAGGAGGAAGCACCTACCGCTCGAGGAGATGGTGCCCATGGTGTATAGGAAACTGCGGTGGGGGAATGTCCCAGTCAGGAATTCTTCCTCTAACTTGTGGATCACCAGTTGCTTTGAGTGTGCATACAGCGCCACTAGAATGTCGCTAGCAGCATTCTGGTAGGCGTCCTTCAGCTCCTAGAGCAGCAGAGACAGAGGGGGATGCTCTGGGAACATGGCAGGGAGTTGGGTAGAGAGGGAGGCTGGGAGGTAGGATGGAAGGTAGGAGGGGAGAGATGGAGCCTAGGAGGTAGGCAAGGAGAGAGGGAGGCTGGGAGACCAGCTGGGATAGAGAGAAGGTAGGGGGTGGGTGGGGAGGCTGGAAGGGGGAGAGAGGGAGACTGGGACTGAGGAGAGACGGGAAGGGTGACAGACAGGAAGGCAGGGAGGGAAGGAAGGTTGCCTAAAGGCAGGCAGGGAGGGAAGGAAAGAAGCAAGCAGGCACGGAGGGATGAAAGCAGGCAGACTTAGAAGGAAAGAGGCAGGCAAGTAGGCAGGGAGTTGGGGACCAAGGCAGGGGGGGAGTTGGGGACCAAGGCCGGCAGGCCTGGCAGGAAAGAGAAGGGCAGGGAGGGAAGGAGGAAGGGAGGATTCAGTGGGAAAGAAAATCACCCAGAACACCTAGCCCCGAAGGTGGGAAATGGAGCAGTATCAGGCAGCTGGGTCTGCAGTGTCCACACCAGGAGTGGGCCTGGCTTACCTCTCCGCTCTTGCTGGGAAGCCCAGAGCTGGTTCTTGACTTAGGGAGGCCTGCTTTACTTGAGCTGAAAGGGACCTTCAGAGGTCATGGAATCCATTTCCCTCCCTCCTTCCATGGTCCTGTCTCCAGGACAGATGGGCATGTGACCTGTGATGGTGGCTACTGGTTCATTGGTTCAATTGCAGTAAGAAGAATTAAGGCTAGATCCAAGGAAGATTTCCCTGAATACTGACCTATTATGACAAAGCTCAATCTGGGGAAATCCACGGTGGTTCTTTCTGGGGAGTTACCTGGTCAGTGATCCATCAATCAATTACTCAAGCTGCACCTGAGCCTTCTTACCGTTATCTTGGTCATATTTTCCAGTGCCAGCCCGATGAGGGTGTGGTCCATGTTGGCATTCAGCTTCCTGGCACCCCTGATGATCCTTTCTAAGACCCCGAAGATCAAAAACTTGTGTTTGGCGGACATCCCCTGCAGAGAGTGGAGAAGAGCTTTGGCAGAGCGGGATGCTCCAGGGTCACAGGTGCCAGGCCCGCCTGGAATGCCAACATTAGAGTGGGCAGACCTGCGGCAGGCTGGTCATCGGTCCCACAGAGGGGACTGAGCCACAGAAAACAGGCAGGCTCAGCTGCACTGAGTTGAGCAGGTGAAGCAGGGAGCTTCTTGTTGAATGTCTTGGGCTTCTTTGGCACATGGGAAAACTGATTCCTCTGTACCAGCGCCAGTCCTCCACTCCTCCCTCCCAGCCCCCTCCCTTCCCTTCTCCCCGCCCCCACCCCGTCCCAGTTCTCCTTTCCCATCGCCACCCCTCTTCCCATGCCCATGTCTCTTCCATCCTAAAAAAACCCTCTCTTGACCCCACCTCACCTTCTACTTATCGCCCCATATCCCTCCTACCATTCATTTCCAAACTCCTTGAACAAGTTGTCTACACGCGCTGCCTAGAATTCCTCAACAACAACTCTCTCCTCGACCCCCTCCAGTCTGGCTTCCGTCCCCTACATTCGACGGAAACTGCCCTCTCCAAGGTCACCAATGACCTCCTGCTTGCCAAATCCAACGGCTCATACTCTATCCTAATCCTCCTCGACCTCTTAGCTGCCTTCGACACTGTGGACCACCCCCTTCTCCTCAACACGCTATCTGACCTTGGCGTCACAGACTCCGTCCTCTCCTGGTTCTCCTCTTATCTCTCCGGTCGTTCATTCTCACTCTCTTTTGCAGGCTCCTCCTCCCCCTCCCATCCCCTTACTGTGGGGGTTCCCCAAGGTTCAGTGCTTGGTCCCCTTCTGTTCTCGATCTACACTCACTCCCTTGGTGACCTCATTCGCTCCCTCAGCTTCAACTATCATCTCTATGCTGATGACACCCAGATCTACATCTCTGCCCCTGCTCTCTCCCCCTCTCTCCAGGCTCGCATCTCCTCCTGCCTTCAGGACATCTCCATCTGGATGTCTGCCCGCCACCTCAAACTCAACATGTCCAAGACTGAACTCCTTGTCTTCCCTCCCAAACCCTGCCCTCTCCCTGACTTTCCCATCACTGTTGACGGCACTACCATCCTTCCCATCTCACAAGCCCGCAAACTTGGTGTCATCCTCGACTCCACTCTCTCATTCACCCCTCACATCCAAGCCGTCACCCAAACCTGCCAGTCTCAGCTCCGCAACATTGCCAAGATCTGCCCTTTCCTCTCCATCCAAGCCGCTACCCTGCTCGTTCAAGCTCTCATCCTATCCCGTCTGAACTACTGTATCAGCCTTCTCTCTGATCTCCCATCCTCATGTCTCTCCCCACTTCAATCCATACATCATGCTGCTGCCTGGATTGTCTTTGTCCAGAAACGCTCTGGGCATGTTACTCCCTTCCTCAAAAATCTCCAGTGGCTACCAATCAATCTGTGCATCAGGCAGAAACTCCTCACCCTGGGCTTCAAGGCTGTCCATCACCTCGCCCCCTCCTACCTCACCTCCCTTCTCTCCTTCTCCAGCCCACCCCGCCCCCTCCGCTCCTCTGCCGCTAATCTCCTCACCGTTAGGCCTCGTTCTCGCCTGTCCCTCCATCGACCCCCAGCCCACGTCATCCCCCGGGCCTGGAATGCCCTCCCTCTGCCCACACAAGCCAGCTCTCTTCCTCCCTTCAAGGCCCTACTGAGAGCTCACCTCCTCCAGGAGGCCTTCCCAGACTGAGCACCTTCCTTCCTCTCCCCCTCATCCCCCTCTCCATCCCCCCATCTTACCTCCTTCCCTTCCCCAAAGCACCTGTATATATGTTATATGTTTGTACATATTTATTACTCTATTTATTTTACTTGTACATATCTATTCTATTTATTTTATTTTGTTAGTATGTTTGGTTTTGTTCTCTGTCTCCCCCTTTTAGACTGTGAGCCCACTGTTGGGTAGGGACTGTCTCTATATGTTGCCAACTTGTACTTCCCAAGCGCTTAGTACAGTGCTCTGCACACAGTAAACGCTCAATAAATACGATTGATTGATTGATTGATTCCCACTCTCCCCGCCTAGGCCCCCGCCAACTCATCCCAATCTAAACCCTCCCCACCCCTTGCACCCTTCCCCCTCCCTCCCCTCCCTCGATAGCTGCTGCCAAGTGTGGCCTCTGGAACCCCCGCTCCGTTTTAAGTAAGATCCCTTTCATCCTGGACGTATTCCTTTCCAGCTCTCTACTTCTCCTCGCCCTAACTGAAACATGATTGTCTCCGGACGACACGGTCTCTTCTGCTGCTCTCTCCAGTGGAGGCCTCTTCTTCTCCCACTCCCCCAGACTCACCGGAAAAGGAGGAGGTGTCGGTTTCCTTCTCGAGCCCCAATGTCGCTTTCGCACTAGCCCTCCTCCCCATTCCCTTTCCTTCCCTTCCTTTGAAGCCCACATTATTCGCCTCTCCCACCCCCTCCAGATTCTTGTAGCCGTCATCTACTGCCCCCCCGACCCCACCTCCAACTTCTTTAACGATTTTGACCCCTTTCTCACCTTCCTTCTCTCATTTTCCATGCCCACTCTGATCCTCGGAGACTTCAACATCCACATGGATATCCCTGATGACTCCTCTGCCGCCCGCCTTCTATCTCTCCTCGACGCTGCCAACCTCTTGCTCCACCCCACCTCACCCACTCACCAACTTGGTCATACTCTCGACCTCATCATCTCCTATCACTGCACTGTATCCACCCTCACCAACTCTGAAATCCCTCTCTCTGATCATAATCTTCTCACCTGCCTCTTCACTCACACTCCTTTATCCTGTAAATCCATATTACTCCTTCACAGAGATCTCCGCTCTCTTGACCCCATCCATCTTTCTGAGCGCCTCACACCCCACCTCGCTGCCCTCTCCTCTCTACCCAGTCTTGACGATCAGATTACTGCTCTCAACTCTACCCTTTCTACTCAGCTAGACTCACTCGCTCCCCTTTCCCTTCGCCGCTCTCGCACCACTAACCCACAGCCCTGGATCACTGCCACTGTCCGCCTCCTTTGCTCTTATGCTCGAGCTGCCGAACGCTGCTGGCGAAAGTCTAAACACCATGCCAACCTCGTTCACTTCAAGTTTATCCTTTCCTGCCTTAACTCAGCCCTCTCCTCTGCCAGACAAAACTATTTCTCCTCCCTTATTGACACCCATGCCCATCATCCCTGCCAGCTCTCCTGTACATTTAACTCCCTTCTCAGGCCCCTGGTTCCTCCCCCTCCTCCTTCTCTCACCCCTAATGATCTGGCCTCCTACTTCATTAACAAAATTAAATCCATCAGGTCCGACCTCCCCAAAGTCACTCCCCCCAGTTCTCCAACCTCCCGGCTCTCAACACTCTCTGCTACTCTCCCATCCTTCCCAGCAGTATCCTCAGAGGAGCTCTCCTCCCTCCTCTCAAGTGCTACTCCGGCCACCTGTGCTTCTGACCCCATTCCCTCTCATCTCATGAAATCTCTCGCTCCATCCCTTCTCCCCTCCTTAACCTCCATCTTCAACCACTCATTCTCCACTGGTTCCTTCCCTTCTGCCTTCAAACGTGCCCATGTCTCTCCCATCTTAAAAAAACCCTCTCTTGACCCCACCTCACCTTCTACTTATCGCCCCATATCCCTCCTACCATTCCTTTCCAAACTCCTTGAACGAGTTGTCTACACTCGCTGCCTAGAATTCCTCAACACCAACTCTCTCCTCGACCCCCTCCAGTCTGGCTTCCGTCCCCTACATTCGACGGAAACTGCCCTCTCCAAGGTCACCAATGACCTCCTGCTTGCCAAATCCAACGGCTCATACTCTATCCTAATCCTCCTCGACCTCTCAGCTGCCTTCGACACTGTGGACCACCCCCTTCTCCTCAACACGCTATCCAACCTTGGCGTCACAGACTCCGTCCTCTCCTGGTTCTCCTCTTATCTCTCCGGTCGTTCATTCTCAGTCTCTTTTGCAGGCTCCTCCTCCCCCTCCCATCCACTTACTGTGGGGGTTCCCCAAGGTTCAGTGCTTGGTCCCCTTCTGTTCTCGATCTACACGCACTCCCTTGGTGACCTCATTCGCTCCCTCAGCTTCAACTATCATCTCTACGCTGATGACACCCAGATCTACGTCTCTGCCCCTGCTCTCTCCCCCTCTCTCCAGGCTCGCATCTCCTCCTGCCTTCAGGACATCTCCATCTGGATGTCTGCCGCCACCTCAAACTCAACATGTCCAAGACTGAACTCCTTGTCTTCCCTCCCAAACCCTGCCCTCTCCCTGCCTTTCCCATCTCTGTTGACGGCACTACCATCCTTCCCGTCTCACAAGCCCGCAACCTTGGTGTCATCCTCGACTCCGCTCTCTCATTCACCCCTCACATCCAAGCCGTCACCAAAACCTGCCGGTCTCAGCTCCGCAACATTGCCAAGATCCGCCCTTTCCTCTCCATCCAAACTGCTACCCTGCTCGTTCAAGCTCTCATCCTATCCCATCTGGACTACTGTATCAGCCTTCTCTCTGATCTCCCATCCTCATGTCTCTCCCCACTTCAATCCATACTTCATGCTGCTGCCCGGATTGTCTTTGTCCAGAAACGCTCTGAGCATGTTACTCCCCTCCTCAAAAATCTCCAGTGGCTACCAATCAATCTGCACATCAGGCAGACACTGCTCACCCTTGGCTTCAAGGCTCCCCTCATACCTCACCTCCCTTCTCCTTCTACAGCCCACCCCACACCCTCCGCTCCTGTGCTGCTAATCTCCTCACCGTGCCTCATTCTCGCCTGTCCCGCCATCGACCCCCGGTCCACGTCATCCCTCTGGCCTGGAATGCCCTCCCTCTGCCCATCCACCAAGCTAGCTCTCTTCCTCCCTTCAAGGCCCTACTGGGAGCTCACCTTCTCCAGGAGGCCTTCCCAGACTGAGCCCCTTCCTTCCTCTGCCCCTCGTCCCCCTCTCCATCCCCCTCATCTTACCTCCTTCCCTTCCCACAGCACCCGTATATATGTATATATGTTTGTACATATTTATTACTCTATTTATTTATTTATTTTACTTGTACATATCTATTCTACTTATTTTATTTTGTTAGTATGTTTGGTTTTGTTCTCTGTCTCCCCCTTCTAGAATGTGAGCCCACTGTTGGGTACAGACTGTCTCTATATGTTGCCAACTTGTTCTTCCCAAGCGCTTAGTACAGTGCTCTGCACACAGTAAGCGCTCAATAAATACGATTGATTGATTGATTGATTGTAGCCCAGCGAGGTTGTGTTCCACTCAAGATCACACAACCAGCGTAAGGGAGCAGCCCTGTGGTCAGATCCCAGGTCTTCTGACTCTTCCCTGTTTCCTCACATTCTTTCCTTTCAGTAGCCTACAGAAACACATAACTGGTGTTGGGGGTCTATGTTTTCAATTCTTGTTGAATGCTGACTGGTCCGCAGCCTGATTTCTATTAGATCCAGCATCATTTCTATAACTCCCCAGACCTGTTCCTTGATGCTAGTTTGCTGGAATGGGATCCAGCCATCCTGCTGCCATGCTGAGTTTCTTCCAAATGGGAAATAAGCGTGGCCTAGAGGATAGACCACAGGCCTGGGAGTCAGAAGGACCTGGGTTCTAATCCACACTCTGCCACTTGTCTGCTGTGTGACCTTGGGCAAGTCACTTAATTTCTCTATG
Organism: Tachyglossus aculeatus; assembly: GCF_015852505.1. Taxonomy (NCBI): domain Eukaryota; kingdom Metazoa; phylum Chordata; class Mammalia; order Monotremata; family Tachyglossidae; genus Tachyglossus; species Tachyglossus aculeatus. The sequence goes on from NC_052101.1 coordinate 136,121,240, forward strand.
CCTCAATTCTCTCATCTGTAAAATGGGGATTAAGACTGTGAGCCCCATGTGGGATATGGACTGTGTCTAACTCGATTAGCTTGTATCTACCCCAGCCTTTAGTACAGTGCCCAGCACAGAGTAAGCACTAAACAAACACCATAAAAAAGAGAAATCTTCACCCAGTCCGAGAACTGACCTTAGGTTCAGGGTGGATGAGGAGCACTTGAGGTGGGAGGATGGGGGGTGAGGGCTCCACGAGCTTGGAATTGGGACGATGGGGTGTCCCTATCTGCTGGTTGTCCAGAAAGTATTCATTGATTGTTTCCAGCACCAAGTTCTGGTTGGCCTTGGCCATATAGGTGAGTTTCTTAGAGATGGCTTTCACGTGGGCCAGATCTGTTCCACTCAGGTCCTGGAGCATTTTGAAGCAGATGGCTAAAGGTAGCACCAGAAAAGATGGGGTGGGTGCGGAGGGGACCGATTTGAAAGGAGAACCGCATATTTACAATTGGATAATTGTGGGTTGGCTCAGCTGAGGAAATCAATCAAACAGTCAAATGTATTTCCTGAGTGCTTACTGCATGCAAAGTAGTATACTAAGTGCTTGGGAGAGTACAGTATTACAGAGTTGATAGATAAGTTCCCTGCCTACAAAGAGCCACAGTAAAGAGTAAATTCACATTGCCACAATCAGGGGCAGCCTCTTCCCTTGTAGTAGTAGTAGTAGTAGTAGTAGTAGTAGTAGTAGTAGTAGTAGTAGTAGTAGTAGTAAAAATAGTTGTAGTGGTAGTAGTAGGAGGAGGAGGAGTTGACTTCTCTCTCTCTCTCACCACATATGTATATACAGAAATATTTTAGACTGTGAGCCCACTGTTGGGTAGGGACTGTCTCTATATGTTGCCGACTTGTACTTCCCAAGCACTTAGTACAGTGCTCTGCACACAGTAAGCGCTCAATAAATACGATTGATTGATTGATTGAGGAGGAGTAATAATAATAAGAGGAACAGTTTTTGAGTGCCCTCTTGGTAAAATGTACTGTAGTAGGTATTTGGGAAAGACAGAGTAACAAAGTGACATAATTCCTGCCCACCAGGTAGTTTATACTTTAACAGGAGAGACAAACAACAGAAAAATATTTACAAATAGGACCGTGAAAAATAATTGAAAAACTGAACAGGCTAATCCAGCAGCCGTGGAATGCTGCTCATCACTCCCCACTCCAAGCCTGGATCTGCAAACATGCAAAGCTGCAAACCCTCCTCAGGGTCAAATCCAAGGCCAAGGTCCCACCCACTCCTAATTCAGTGCCTCCTCCTCTTCCCCTCCTCCTTCTCCTCTTCCTCCCCCTCCCCCTCCCTCTTCTCCTCCTCCTCTTCCTCTTCCTCTTCTTCCATGTTTAGGAATCTACTCCCGTAGGGAAGTTTGGCAGTGGGGTGGGTGGGGGAGATTTAATCCTTCTCCAATTTCTTAGGTCCGGTCATGATTTTCCCCCAGAGTCCAGCAAGATAAACCTAAGTCTGGGCCAGGTGGTGGAAAATGTCCACTCCCACCCTCGGAAGGCCCATGACCCTCAGCATGGCAGAGAAAGAGGAATTTATGGGTGGGATCAGTGCCTATCTCTGGCTAGAGATAGAGAGGAAATTCCTCAGAGCCAGGGACTGAGCTTCTAGACTGTGAGCCCGTTGTTGGGTAGGGACCATCCCTATATGTTGCCGATTCGTACTTCCCAAGCGCTTGGTACAGTGCTCTGTACACAGTAAGCACTGAATAAATACAATTGAATGAATGAATGAAGCCAGGCACTATTACGACAATGAACGTGGTGGCCTTATTGGCTTCTGTTGTGTCCGCCATTGCTGCTGCTGTGGCCGCTGGTAATACCGAAGCCTGGCAGGGCCTGACATGAAACCCCTCACCCTGGGCTTCAAGGCTGTCCATCACCTCGCCCCCTCCTACCTCACCTCCCTTCTCTCCTTCTCCAGCCCAGCCCGCACCCTCCGCTCCTCTGCCGCTAATCTCCTCACCGTACCTCGTTCTCGCCTGTCCCGCCATCGACCCCTGGCCCACATCATCCCTCGGGCCTGGAATGCCCTCCCTCTGCCCATCCGCCAAGCTAGCTCTCTCCCTCCCTTCAAGGCCCTACTGAGAGCTCACCTCCTCCAGGAGGCCTTCCCAGACTGAGCCCCTTCCTTCCCCTCCCCCTCGTCCCCCTCTCCATCCCCCCATCTTACCTCCTTCCCTTCCCCACAGCACCTGTATATATGTATATATGTTTGTACATACTTATTACTCTATTTATTTATTTATTTTACTTGTACATATCTATTCTATTTATTTTATTTTGTTAGTATGTTTGGTTTTGTTCTCTGTCTCCCCCTTTTAGACTGTGAGCCCGCTGTTGGGTAGGGACTGTCTCTATATGTTGCCAACTTGTACTTCCCAAGCACTTAGTACAGTGCTCTGCACAAAGTAAGCACTCAATAAATACGATTGATTGATTGACATGACCATTTGACTTCCCACCTTACTACCCTCTCCTGAATATCTCCTGCTGCCCCCTCACTGAGAAGCAGAAGCTCCAATCAGCATCCAACTCATCAGTCCACCCAGCCAGAATGTGGTCCCAGTTGCCCTCCCTGACAATCAGGTTGGTATGTCCTAGTGAGCCCCACCCTAGACTCACTTATCCTAGTCCCCAGGCCACAAGTGGATCTCAGGCAGCCGGTCACCTTCACTGTCAGCCTTGTCTGGGAGCCCACGGCTGCCTTGCGGGGCCAGGGCGGCAGGCCTGCTTCTGCTGCTGCTACTGTGGCTGCTCCTGCTGCTGCTGCTGCTGCTGTGGCTGCTTCTGCTGCCGCTGGACTTCCTGAGTGGGGGCCTGCTGGGGGTCCCTAGATTGTCTCCTGGGGGCCACTCCCGGCAAGGCCGTTCTTTCGTTGAAACCCTCCAGTCATGGGGGATGAAAGAAAATAGTCTGAAATGAACCATGGCAGAGGAAGGAAGGCTGCTGAGGCTGGACTCCCTCTTGAAGGTTCCCAATGTCCAGCAGGTTCAGCTGGCCCCAGCCCCTAGGGGCTCACACTTGCCCCTCTCCCGGCATGGCTGGCTCCCCGGGGCTACTCTTGGGGCAGCTAGGCTCCTCTGGGCCCAGGGCAGAGGGCCTGCAGCTGGGGAGGAGGGCGTGGGGGCTCACGCTCCCCTCTCTCCCGGGGAGGTTTACTCCCCTGGGCCTGTGGCAGGGGGGCTGTGGCTGGGGTGAGAGGACTTGGAGGACTTTTCCTGGAGCCGCCGAGCCAGAGAAGAAAAGCATTCCAATATCTAAGGCTCAGAACCCACGCACAGCTCCAGAGAGACAATCTGGGGTGATCCAGTGCAGACCCTGCCCCTGTCCCAGCAGGCGACCCTCTTTCTCCCCTGCCCCCATGGGAGGGTGAGCCCTGAGGAGTGGCCACACTGGCCATGCCCTCGGTCCAGCAGTGCTAGGAGGAAAGTGGCTGTTGTCAGTTTAGCCCTTCCCTCTCTTCCAGCCCTCACGGGGCCTGGCCCTCTGGGATCAGCCTGGGAGAGCGTCTGTTTGGTTGTTGAGAGAATTGTAGTTGCGGACTTTGAGGACTGCCATCTCAACCCCGGGATGACTCCTTCAGGTGGCCAGGCATTTGGGAGTCCATTCCCTGTAGTGCAGGGCAGGGGTCTTCTAAGATCTCTAGGGGCCCATATCCCCCAAAGGACTGAATATAGCCGGACTCTTTGCCATGAGGAAATTGTTCAGCGTGGTTCCAGATGGGCTCGACTTCCAAAGAGAGCAAGAGCAATGGAAGTTGAGGGTTTTCCCTATGCACAGTCTCTGTTCCCAGGATGGTGTTTTCCTGGGGCACCTGTTTCCTTCAGCCACATTCTCCAAATCAGGGAGACCTGAGAGCTGGACTCGGGATTATTCTCCTGCTACTGTCCTGAAAGCAGCATGGCTCAGTGGAAAGAGCCCAGGCTTCGGAGTCAGAGGTCATGGGTTCTAATCCTGGCTCCACCATATATCTGCTGTGTGACCTTGGGCAAGTCACTTAACTTCTCTGAGCCTCAGTTACCTCATCTGTAAAATGGGGATTAAGATTGTGAGCCCTACGTGGGACAACCTGATCACCTTATATCCCTCCCAGCTCTCAGAACAGTGCTTCACACATAGTAAGCACTTAACAAATGCCATCATCATCATTATTATTATTATTGTTATCAAAGAAGCAGCCCCTGTTCCTCCAGAAGCCAGATTCCAGGGCATGGATGGTCTGCACAGGGAAAGTGAGGGAAGGCTTCAGGAATCCCTCCAAAGGCCGCTCAGACTACAGAAGGCCCCTATTGTTCCCAGGGGTGGGGGGTGGGATACCCTGGTCAGCCACCCTCCTTGAGCTGTCCACCTGAGCTCACTTTCCTGGCCATGTTTTAGGGAAGGCATGAATGGGTGGGTGGTGGTTGACCACCTGGGCTGGCACAAGGGAGTCTGAGGACCTGGGTTTTAATTCCGGCTCTGCCAATTGCCTGCTCTGTGAACTTGGGCAAGTCACTTCACTTTTCTGTATCTCAGTTTCTTCTTTTGTAAAATGGGGGATTCTCCCTCTACTTCAACTGTGAGCCTCATTTGGGAAAGGGACTGTGTCTGAGCTGGTGATCTTTTGCCACAGTCATTATCCTTATTAGCAGCTCTGACCCCAAACGCCTAACCTGTCACCTTGAGACATGGTACAGGACTCAGCCGCTGCTAAACAGGAGCTGGGGAACATTCAGCGCCGGCAGCCCTACACCCGAGGACCCCATGGCCGGCAGTCGCCACCACGTCACTGGCGGTCCAGCTGTCGGCCAGGTCTGTCTGCCTCCCCTGCCTGCCCTACCCTGAAACTATTGTGACATCTCCCGTGATGTAGGAATGGAGACCTCTCAGCTGATGACACTGGGTGGGGAGAAATGGAAGGGGAGTGGGTGGGCAGGCATCAGAGTCAGGAGTCAAGGAGAGGGTGAAGGTCAAGGGTCAGGGGTCAGGGTCATGTTATCTAAGCCTGCCTGAAGGGCCCTTTACCTCACTTCGCCATCCAGCGTGTCCCTGTCGGGGCTTTTCACCTCCCGGGAATGGGCAGTCGGCTCCACGCAGGACCACGTGGCTTTGAGGTGCCCGTTGATAGCACGTGGGGTGTGACCCTGTATTTTGACCAAATCCCCTTTCCGCCTCCAAACAAGACACTCCCAGAAGGCGTCTCTCCTTTACAGACCACCGGCATCTCCACCTCCCACTTGTGTTTCAGGTTCATACTGCGAATCTGTCCCCTGCTTGCCCTCTTGGGCCAGAGGTTCCCCATACCTCTCTAGCTCGAGTGCCATACTTTCCCTGCTCTATGGTCAGACCTGACAGAGAGGGGTAAGAGAGTGCAGGGTGTGTGGTTACACTGTTCCGGAGTTGGTCAGACCACATAGGGCCTGCTTTCACTCCCCAGTGTGTGGTCAGGCTTGCAGGATGTAGTTACCCTGTTCAGGGGGTGGTCAGGTCTCACAGAGTGCCGTTGCATTGTAGAGAGTGCTGTCAGATATGCAGGTTATGGTTACACTGTGCAGGGTGTGGGGCAGGATATGGTCACACTGTCCAGGGCATGGCAGATCATTCAGGCTGTGGTCAGGCTATGTGGGGTGTGGTCAGACCATTCAGGGTGATGTGCAGTTGGAAAGCTTGAGGCGGGGAGACTGATCCTTGTTCTTTTGATCCCCGTTGAACTGCTGCAAGCAGACAAACTCAATGTGACTCAATCATTCTATGGATTTACTCCTGAGGTAAAACCAATCCCAGGTTTGTTTACTGGTGACTGCTCTCTGCTGGAGAAACCAGGGCTTCTCTCTTTCAATCCCACTATTACTATTACTATTTGGTCTTTACAACCCTGATTGCCTATCAGTCAATCATTCAGTGGTATTTATTGAGCACTTACTGCACTGTACTGAGTGCTTGGGAGAGTACAAGAGAGCTAGTAGACACAATCCCTCCCCTATAGGAGTTTACAGCCTACGGTGTGCACAGCTAAGCATCTGAGAGAGTGTGGTAGTTTTAGTACCTAGAATCCCTTTCTTCAAGTAGTTTACAACCTAGAACAGTGCACAGAACTCTGTACTGAGCATTTGGGAGAGTACCATTCAGTAGGTAGGTAGGATCCCTGTCCTAAAGGAATTTATAGTGTACTGTGTGCTGAGGGCTTAGGGGAGTAGAGGCAGCCTATAGTGTAGTAGGGGAGACAAACTTAACAAATTCATCACCATTAGGGGAAAAAACAATAGTGCTGTTGGATCGGGTTGGGGTGAGGTGATACCAAATTGCTTACGGGATACCAACCCAAATGCAGAGGCGACACAGAAAGGAGGAAGAATAGGGTGGGTGGGCCGAGAGATCACTTAGGAAAGGCTTAGGCTTCCCGGAGATGTATGTGGGTGGGTCTCATCATTTGTGGAGGAGCAGTATTCTCGGGAATACTTGAGACCAAATCAGTGGGGGGCTGCTGCAGTGACAATTGTCCTGGAAAATGTATTGTCCTCACCTGCAAGCAAAGGGATAGTAGTTTCCACCATTCATTCATTCAATCAATCATATTTATTGAGCACTTACTGTGTGCACAGCACTTTATTAAGCACCTGGAAAGTACAATTCTGCAACAAATAGAGAAAATCCCTACCCAACAACGGGCTCACAGTCTAGAAGTGCGGAGACAGACAACAAAATAAAACAAAACAAATAGACAGGCATCAATAACATCAATATAAATAAATAGAATTATAGATATATACACATCATTAATAACATGAATAGAATAATAAATATGTACATATACACACAAGTGGTGTGGGGTGGGGGGGGTAGAGCAGAGGGAAAGAGTTGGGGAGATAAGGAGGGGAGGAAGAGCAGAGAAGGGGGCTCAGTCTGGGAGGGCCTCCTGGAGGAAGTGAGCTTTCAGAGACTGGTGGGGGGGTTGAAGGTCCTTTTCATGTCAATAATCAATCAATCAATCGTATTTATTGAGCGCTTACTGTGTGCAGAGCACTGTACTAAGCGCTTGAGCAGTGTACTAAGCGTTTGTAGCTAAGCGCTTGTCAATAGTTTATAGAATGATGAATGAAAGGAACTCTAAACCCTCCACATTACTCAGGGGTGGAGAAAAGGTTGCTCCGGAACCATGAACCTCAGTGGTTCTGGAGCATTGGTGTTACTGATAGTCCTTCTCTTCAGCACCCCCACCCACCACTTGAGCTATGTGTTTTTCTTTATAGAAAAGGTTTTTTTGTTTTGTCTTATGGTGAAATTAAAGGATGTCTAGTTAGTTATGTGCTATAGTATATGTAATTTATATACATATCTGTAATAATATTTATATTTGTCAGCTTCCCCGTAGTTTGTAATCTTGTTGCAGGCTGAGAATGTGTTTGTTGTATTGTGCTCAATAAAAACAATTGACTCACTGACTGCTACTTGGGGGCTTAGGGTTAACATTAGGGTTAGGGTTAGTTGGAGTGGAGCTGGGGTTAGGGTTTGGACGGGTTAGGGTGTTGGGGTTGGGGGTTGGGGGTTAGGGTTGGGCGTTAAAGTTACAGTTACACAATGAGCTTACAGTTTGCATCAGACAGAAACTTGAGTTTACCCACAGTGCCACACAACTGGTCGACACAGTCCCTACTCACATCGAGCTTACGGTTTTGAGGAGGAGGTGGGCATTAATAAGTGAATTAGATATGTACATAAGTGTTGCGGGGCTCTGCTGCCTGGATCATTGTGCTAAAGTAAACCTTCAGTTCCTGTCTCCCCAATCCTCAAGAACCTCCAGGATTTCCCATCCACTTCTGCATCAATCAATCAATAGTATTCATTGAGCACTTACTATGATCAGAGCACTGTACTCCATATTTGGGAGAGTACAACGCAACAGAATTGGTAGATACGGTACCTACCCACAGTAACCTTTACAGCCTGCATAGAGTAGAAACTTCTTATCACTGGCTTTAAGGCCCTCAGTTGGCTTGCCCCCTCCTACCTTGCCTCGCTGACCTTCTACTATAATCCAAATCCTCACCTTCAAAGCCTTATTCATTCAGTTGTATTTATTGAGCACGTATTTTGTGCAGAGTACTGTACTAAGCACTTGGGAGAGGACAATATAGCAATAAGCAGATGCATTTCCTGCCCACATTATGTTTACTGACTAGAGGGGGAGACAGGCATTAATGTAAGTAAATGACAGATTTGTACAGAAGTGCTGTGGGTTTAGGGAGGGATGAATAAAGGGAGCAAGTGAGGGTGATGCAGAAAGGAGTGGGAAAAGAGGAAAGAAGAGCTTAGTCAGGGAAGGCCTCTTGAAGGAGATATGCCTTCAATAAGGCTTTGAAGAAGGGGAGAGTAATTGTCTGTCAGATTTGAGGAGGGAGGGCATTCCAGGCCAGAGACAGGAGGTGGGCAAGCCTGTGGCGGCAAGATAGATGTGATCAAGATACAGTTGAGAAGGTTAGCATTAGAGGAGCTTATATTGTAAGTAGATTATATTGTATTATTATATCATATAATATATGCAATATACAATATATTACATAATATACGATATAATCATACAATGCATAATCTATAATTATATTATATTATATATTCATGATAATAATAATTATAAATTATATTGTATAATCATATCATAATAGGCATAAATGTATTATATAATACATGTTATATTATATAATAAATAATATCATATATACTCTATAATTGATATATAATTGCAATATAACCATAATTTTAATAATATTGATCTGATAAATAGAAATAAAGCTAGATGCACATCATTAACAAAATTAAAAGAATGGTAAATATGTACAAATAAATAAGTAGAGTAATAAATCTGTACAAACATATATATAGGTGCAAAATCATAATCATAGATTATATTGTATTATTATATCATATAATATGTAATATACAATATATTACATAATATATGATATAATCATACAATGCATAATCTATAATTATATTATTATATAATCATGACAATCATAATTATAAATTATATTGTATAATCATATCATAATAGGCATAAATGCATTATATAATACATGTTATATTATATAATAAATAATATAGTATATACTCCATAATGATATAGAATTGCAATATAACCATAATTTTAATAATAATGATCTGATAGTAATAGAATGTGCCAAGTACTGCTTTTAAGCTCTGGGGTAGATACAAGGTAATCAGGTCGGACACAGTCCAATAAGCTTGTACCTATCTTTATGCTTACTAGAGCGCCTGACACACAGGAAACACTTAGCAGCTATCGTAAAAGAGCCCAGAAGTCAAAACGGTGCCCGTTGCCCAGTATTTACCAGTGGAGGGTGGAGAGGGCCCGCCCCTGCCCTGGCTGCGGTATGGGGCTTGGGTATAAGGTCTCATCCCTGCAGGGTTGTGGGCGAGGAGCCCGGGCCTCTGGGCAGAGACTGTGTCTCTTCCTCCAGTCTGGGAGTGGGGGGTTAGAGGGTGGGGGGCTGCTTCCTGCTCTATCTCTGTTTTTACTCTTTTTTCTCTTCCAGCCAGGTGTAAGGAATTACAGACAACAGAGAAGCAGTGTACTTGGACCTGGAAATCAGAAGGACCTGGATTCTAATCCCAGCTCTGCCACGTGTGTACTGCATCACCTTGGGCAAGGCTGCCCTCTGCCTCAGTTGCGTCACCTTTAGAACTGGGGTAAACACCGTGAGCCCCTTGTGGCTCAGAGATCGTGTCCAAACTGATAAATTAGGCCAATAATAATAATGATGGCATTTGCTAAGCACTAACTATGTGGCAAGCACTGTTCTAAGCACCTATCTCAGCACTTAGTACAGTGCCTGGTAAATAGTAAGCACTTAACAAATGCTGTAAAAAAAATTATAATGCTTGTGTTCCTTCAAAGCAGTCAATGGTATTTAAGCACTTTATATGTGCAGGGCACTGAAATAAGCATGTGGGAGCACATCTGCCAAGCTAGCTCCCTTCCTCCCTTCAAAGACCTACTGAGAGCTCACCTCCTCCAGGAGGCCTTCCCAGACTGAGCCCCCTTTTTCCTCTCCTCCCCCCCATCCCCCCACCCTACCTCCTTCCCCTCCCCACAGCACCTGTATATATGTTTGTACAGATTTATTACTCTACTTATTTATTTGTACATATTTACCCTTCTTTTTATTTTGTTAATGATGTGCATCTAGCTTTATTTCTATTTATTCTGATGACAACTGTCCACATGTTTTGTTGTCTGTCTTCCCCTTCTAGACTGTGAGCCACTTGTTGGGTAGGGACTGTTTCTATATGTTGCCAACTTGTACTTCCCAAGCACTTAGTACAGTGCTCTGCACACAGTAAGCGCTCAATAAATACAATTGAATGAATGAATGAGAGTATAATACAATGAATCCATGGTATGTATTGCACACGTGCCGTGTGCCGAGAACTTGTAAACTCCTGAAGCACAGGGGTGGGGTGTGTTTGTGCTGAATCCTCCCAAAAGTTTAGCATGCAACTGCACTTGTTAAATGCCTTTAATGTGAAATTGTGCTTACTCTAGTGGTCTGGGCTCTCCGTTGCACACGGTGAGCCCCCTTAAGGGTGGACCACTACAACTTGGGGCCCGTCGGACATGGTGAACCCACTGAGGGCAGGGTGGCCGGCCGTGATCTGTGGCTGTCGGCCCCTTCCCCACCCACCGCCACCGAGGGCAAGGCTGCCACAACTGTGGAGTGGTCTGAAGCCATGAGCCCCTCCAGGGCAGAGCCGCCGTGATCTTGTGCCTGGGTGACACTGGGAGCCCGCCAAGGGCAGGGCCGCCGCAACGTTGGACCCGTCGGATACTGTGAGTCCCCCCCCCCACCCCCCCACTGAGGGCAGGGCCACAAAAATGTTCTGACCGTTTGACACTGTGAGCCCATCCAGAGCAGAGCCATCATCACGTTGTACCTGTGTGACACGATGAGCCCTCGAGGGCAGGGCCACCGCAACATTGGACCCGTTGGATGCTATGAGTCTTCCCCCCCCCCCCCACGAGGGCAGGGCCACAAAAATGTTCTACCCGTGTGATGTTGTGAGCCTCGCCATAGCAGAGCCGCCGTGACGTTATACCTGTGTGACACTGTGAACCCTCGAGGGCAGGGCCATAGCAATGTTGTGCCTGTGTAACATTGTAAGCCTTTAGGGCCCGGGTGCTGGGAAGAATGATTAAAAATATGGGTGGTGGCAAAAGGGGGCTGACCTTAGTCTTCCCATTTGGATCTTTTTGTCCCGTGCACTGGGAAGAACAAACAGTAACCTGGATGCCAGAAAAGGGGGTTGGCTTGATATCATGAGCCCCAGATTTAGGTCTTCCCAACCTGGGTCCCGGGAAAAACAACAACATGGGTGCCCTGAAAAATGGGGACTGACTTCATGTCCCAAACCTCACATTTAAGTCTTCCCACTTTGGGTCTTCATGGCCCAGGCGCTGAGAAGAACAATGAAAATATGGATGCCGGCAAAAGTGGGGAGTGGCTTCATGCCATGAACCGCAGATTTCAACGTTCCCATTTGGGTCTTCATGGCCCAGGTGCCGGGAAGAACAATGAAAATATGGATTCCGGCAAAAATGAGGGGACTGGCTTCATGCCAAGAACCCCAGACTTTAGTGCTCCCATTTGGGTCTTCATGGCCCAGGTGTCGGGAAGAACACTGAAAATATGGGTGCCGGCAAAAGAGGGGGACTGGCTTCATGCCAAGAACCTCAGATTTCAATGTTCCCATTTGGGTCTTCATGGCCTGGGTGCCGGGGAGAGTAATGAAAAATATGGGTGCCGGCAAAGGGGGGACTGGCTTCAAGCCAAGAACCCCAGATTTGAGTCTTCCCATTTGGGTCTTCATGGCCCAGGCACTGGGAACAACAATAAAGATAAGGGCGCCAGCAAAACAGGGGACTGGCTTCATGCTACAAACCCCAGATTTGAGTCTTCCCATTTGGGTCTTCATGGCCAGTGCACCAGGGAAAATAATGTAAAAAATGTTGGTGCCGGCAACAAGGGGTAGTGGCTTCATGCCGTGAACCCCAGATTTGAGTCTTCCCACTTGGGTCTTCATGGTCCGGGCACTGGGGAGAATAATTTAAAAATTTGGGTGCCGGCAACAAGGGGTAGTGGCTTCATGCCACAAACCCCAGATTTTAATCTTCCCATGTGGGTCTTCATGGCCTAGGCACTGGGAACAACAGTAAAGATATGGTTGCTGGCAAAAGGGGGAACTAGCTTCATGCCACGAACCCCAGATTTGACTCTTCCCCATTTGGGTCTTCATGGCCCAGGCACCGGGAACAACAATAAAGATAGGGGTACTGGCAAAAGTGGGTAGTTGCTTCATGCCATGAACCCCAGATTTGAGTCTTGCCATTTGGATCTTCATGACCCAGACAACAGGAAGAGCAATAATAACATGAGTGGTGGCAAAAGGCAAGACTACCTCCATGCCATATACCCAAGTTTTGACGGTACCTGTTTGTATCTTCCTGGCCCAGGTGCCAGGAAGCACACTAAAAATACTAGTTGGCAAAAGGAGGCTGGCTTCATGCCTCAGACCCATGCGCCTCTCTGACACCGAGCCCCACCGCGACGTTGTGCCTGTATGACACTGTGGGCCGCTGAAGCTGAAGATGGGCCCGTCTGAGCCCCCCGGAGGCAGGGCTGCTGTGATGTTGTGCCTATCTGACACTCTGAGCAACCACCTGGGGCAGGGCTGCCAGATCGTTAGACCTGACTGGCGCTGTAAGCTTATCAGTAGACTGTAAACTCGTGGGCAGAGAATGTGTCCTCTTATTGTTATATTGTACTCCCCCAAGTGCTTAGTACAGTGATCTGCGCCCCAAAATTGCGATTGAATGAATGAATATCTGACATTGTGAGCCCCCTGGGGGCAGGGTTAGGACGCCGTGACTGTGTGCCCATGTGACACCGTGAGCCCCCCACAACCCCACCACCACACCGAGGGACAGGGCCGCCTCCACTGACAATGGGCCTGTCTAATATTCTGAGCCCGCTGAGGGCAGGGCTGCCATGATGTTGTGCCCATCTGACACTCTGAGCACCCCCCCCCCAACCCGGGGCAGGGCTGCTGCAACATTGTGCCTGTGTGATATTGTGACCCCCCTCACCGCAACGAGGGGCAGGGCCACCGTAACTGACAATGGGCTTGTGAGACACTCTGAGCTCCCTGGGGGCAGGGCTGCTATGATGTTGTGCCCATCTGACACTTTGAGCACCCCCCTAGGGCAGGGCTGCCACAACGTTGTGCCTGTGTGACACTGTGCCTCCCACCCAACCCGCACCGCACCTAGGGGCAGGGCTACAGCAACCGCCAATGGGCTTGTCTGTCACTCTGAGCTCCCTGGGGGTAGGGCTGCTATGATGTTGTGCCCATCTAACAATCTGAGTGCCCCCCCGGGGCAGGGCTGCTGCAACATTGTGCCTGTGTGACACTGTGACCCCCTGCACTGCAACGAGGGGCAGGGCCACCACAACTGACAATGGGCTTGTCTGTCACTCTCAGCTCCCTGGGGGCAGGGCTGCTATGATGTTGTGCCCATCTGACACTCTGAGTGCCCAGTGGGGCAGGGCTGCCATGATGTTGTACCTGTGTGACACTGTGAGTGCCCTCCCAGGGCAGGGCCACCCAATGTTGTGCCTGTCTGATCCTTGAGCCCTCACACTGTACCGAGGGGCAGGGCCGCTCTGACGGACAATGTACCTGTCTGACCCTGTGAGCCTTCAGGATCTGGTCATTGGGCAGAGTGACTGAAAAAAGGGGGCTGGCTTTATGCCACGAACCCCAGATTAGTCTTCCCATTTGGGTCTTTGTGGCCCGTTGCCCGGAAGAACAATTAAAATCTGGGTGCTGGAAAAAGGGAGAGCTGGCTTCATGCAATAAATCACAGACTTGATTTCCCCTTTTGGGTCTTCATGGCCCAGGCTCTGGGAAGAGTGAAAAAGGTATGGGTGCTGAGAAAAGGGCATTGGCTTCGTGCCACAAACCCCAGATTTGAGTCTTCCCATTTGGGTCTTCATGGCCCAAGTGCAAGGCGGAACACTAAAAATATGGATGCCAGCAAAAGGGGTACTGGCTTCATGCTGCAAACCCCAGATTTGAGTCTTCCCATTTAGGTCTTCATGGCCCAGGCATTGGGAAGAGTAATTAAAAATATGGGTGCTGGCAAAAGGGGAAACTGGCTTCATGCCACAAATACCAGATTTGAGTCTTCCCATTTGGGTCTTCATGGCCCAGCCACTGGGAAGAACAATAATGACATGTGTCCTGGCCAAAGGGGGTACTGGCTTCATGCCACAAACCCCAGATTTGAGTCTTCCCATTTGGGTCTTCATGGCCCAGGCACTGGGAAGAACAATAATGACATGTGTCCTGGCAAAAGGGGGTACTGGCTTCATGCCACAAACCCCAGATTTGAGTCTTCCCATTTAGGTCTTCATGGCCCGGGCATTGGGAAGAGTAATTACAAATATGGGTGCTGGCAAAAGGGGAAACTGGCTTCATGCCACAAATCCCATATTTCAGTTTTCCCGTTTGGGTCTTCATGGCCCAGGCATTGGAAATAACATTAATGACATGTATCCTGGCCAAAGCGGGTGCTGGCTTTATGCCACAAACCCCCAGTTTGAGTCTTCCCATTTGGGTCTTCATGACTGTCGTGCCAGGAAAAACAGTGAAAATATGGATGCCGGCAGAGCTGGGGGACTGGCTTCATGCCACTTATCCCCAGTTTGAGTTTTCCCATTTGGGTCTTCATGGCCCAGGCACTGGAAACAACAATAAAAATATGGCTGCCGGTAAAGGGGTAACTGGCTTCATGCCATGAACCCCAGATTTGTCTTCCAATTTGAGTCTTCATGGCCGAGGTGCCAGGAAGAACAATTAAAAGATGGATGCCGGCTAAAGCGGGGACTGGCTTCATGCCACAAACCCTAGATTTGAGTCTTCCCATGTCTTCTCATGACCCGGGCACTGGGAAGACAAAAAAAAAATGAGTGCTGGCAAAAGAGGGTGTGTGATGCATCCCAGATTTTATTCCTCTATTGGGTCTTCATGGCCCAGGTACCAGGGGGAGAGAAAAAATGTGGATGCTGGCAAAAGGGCCTTATCTTCATGCCAAGAACCCCAGATATGAACCTTCCCATTTGGGACTTCATCACCCTGGCACTGGGAACAACAATAAAGATAGAGGGGACTGGCCTCAGGCTACAAACCTCAGATCTGAGTCTTCCCATTCGGGCTTTCATGGCCTGGGCACCGGAGACAAAAAGTTAAAAATTTGAGGGCCGGCAAAAGGGGGTAGTGGCTTCATGCCATGAACCCCAGATTTGAGTCTTCCCGTTTGGGTCTTCAGGGCCTGTGTACTGGGGAGAATAATTAAAAAATTTGGGTGCCAGCAAAAGAGGGGTCTGGCTTCATGTCATGAACTGTTGACGGCACTACCATCCTTCCCGTCTCACAAGCCCGCAACCTTGGTGTCATCCTCGACTCCGCTCTCTCATTCACCCCTCACATCCAAGCCGTGACCAAAACCTGCCGGTCTCAGCTCCACAACATTGCCAAGATCTGCCCTTTCCTCTCCATCCCAACCGCTACCCTGCTCATTCAAGCTCTCATCCTATCCCATCTGGACTACTGCATCAGCCTTCTCTCTGATCTCCCATCCTCGTGTATCTCTCTCCACTTCAATTCATACTTCATGCTGCTGCCCGGATTATCTTTGTCCAGAAACGCTCTGGGCATATCACTCCCCTCCTCAAAAATCTCCAGTGGCTACCAATCAATCTGCACATCAGGCAGAAACTCCTCACCCTCGGCTTCAAGGCTGTCCATCCCCTCGCCCCCTCCTACCTCACCTCCCTTCTCTCCTTCTACAGCCCAGTCCGCACCCTCCGCTCCTCCACCGCTGATCTCCTCACCGTACCTCGCTCTCGCCTGTCCCGCCATCGACCCCCGGCCCACGTCATCCCCCGGGCCTGGAATGCCCTCCCTCTGCCCATCCGCCAAGCTAGCTCTCTTCCTTCCTTCAAGGCCCTGCTGAGAGCTCACCTCCTCCAGGAGGCCTTCCCACACTGAGCCCCTTCCTTCCTCTCCCCCTCGTCCCCCTCTCCATCCCCCCATCTTACCTCCCTCCCTTCCCCACAGCACCTGTATATATGTATATGTTTGTACATATTTTTTTACTCTATTTATTTAATTTATTTGTACATATCTATTCTATTTATTTTATTTTGTTAGTATGTTTGGTTTTGTTCTCTGTCTCCCCCTTTTAGACTGTGAGCCCACTGTTGGGTAGGGACTGTCTCTATATGTTGCCAATTTGTACTTCCCAAGCGCTTAGTACAGTGCTCTGCACATAGTAAGCGCTCAATAAATACGATTGATGATGATGAACTCCTGATCTGAGCAGTTTCATTTGGGTCTTTTAACGGCTGGGGCACCAGAACAAACAATAAAAATATGCCAGCAAAAGGGAGACATTGGCTTCATGCTGCGAACCCCAGATTTGACTCCATTATTGGGTCTTCATGGCCCAGGTACCGGGGGAGAGAGAAATATTGATGCCGGCAAAAGGGGGCGTGACTTCATGCCATGAACCCCTGATGTGAGTCTTTCCATGCGGGTCTTCAAGGCCTGGGCACTGAGAAGAACAATAAAAATGAATGGTGGCAAAAGAGGGTGTGGCTTCATGAAATGAACCCCAGATCTGACTCCCTTTTGGGTCTTCATGGCCCAGGCACAAAGGCTACAGAGAATCTGAGTGCTGGCAAAATGTGGGCTGGTTTCACACCACGAACCCTAGATTTGAGCCTTTCCGTTTGGGTCTTCATGGCCCAGGCACGGGTAAGAACAATAATAACACGAGGGCTGGCAAAAGAGGGGCTGGCTTCATGCTATGAACCAAAGATTTGAGTTTTCCCATTTGGGTCTCTGTGGCCTTGGTGCCGGGAAGAACAATAGTGACATGAGTGCTAGCAAAATGGGGGGTTGACTTCATATCACTAACCCTATATTTGAGTGTTCTAATTTTGGGTCTTCATGGCCAAGGTGTTGAGAAGAATAAAAATGACATGTGCCAGCAAAAGTGGGGACTGCCTTCATGCCATGACCCTCAGACTTCAGTCTTCCCGTTTGGGTCTTTATGGCTCAGGCACCGGCAAAAACAATGAAATAGGAGTGTCAGCGAAAGGGGGCTGCCTTCATTCCCTGAACCCCAAATTTGAGTCTTCCCCTTTGGGCCTTCACGGTCCGGGTGCCGGGAAGAACAATAAAAGTATGGGTGCCAGCAAAAGTGGGGCTGGCTTCATGCCACGAACCCCAGATGTAACTCTCCCAGTTGGGTCTTCATGGCCTGAGTATCGGGCAGAGCGAGGAAAATGAGGGACTGGCTTTAGAACCTTGGGTAATTGATTCTCTCAGTTGGGTTTTTGTGCCTGGGCTTTAGGGAGAGGGAAGATGGCTTTGGTTTTGTCATTTTGCCCTTGGTTGGACTTTACCCTTGGTATTGGGGCTCAGCCATATTTGAGGCCCAACAGGTCGAAGAGCTTCCCACTCCTTCGGACGACGATCACCGGAAGAGTTTCCACCTGTATCGTTCCCACTGGTATGCTCTATTATCTTTGCAGTGACCAGATGGACCGCATTTCTCAGACTCTGGGCCTACTGAACAGGTTAGAAGCACCATGACTTTGGGGCAGGGTGCTTTTCATCTTTTCTTAAAACTTGGGTTTGGGCAGTGTTGCTGAGCAGGAAAAGTTCAGGCTTGGGCATTGGAGGACCTGTTATAATCCCAGCTTTCTCTTGCCTGCTCTGTGATCTTGGGCGAGTCACTTAACCTTGCCGTGCCTCAGTTTCTTAGCCTGTAACATGTTGATTCAATACCTGCACTTGGATTTACTCCCTTTATTCTCCCCTCCCTCAACCCCATAGCCCTCGATTGCACTTCCGGTGCCCCGATGCTTCACCGGATCCAGCCCGGCGAAGGAGCCACAAGGGTCTTCAGTGTCCTCCCTGATGGCCAGAACCAGCAGCCCGACACGGCATGGGGACCAGCTTCAGGACGTACCTATCTGGGAGAAGACTTGAGGTGGTTGCAAGGACCCCGTGATACCCGTTGTTTGGCCTTGCCCAGGCTGGAGCTGCCCTGGAATCGGCCATGAGGAAGAGGGAAACCCCAGAGAGACCCTTCCTCAGGAGGAACAAAACCCCAGCTGAAGTTCATCTTGTCTTTTTCAGCCTGCACTTCAGGATGGTAGAAGTCTCAGGGGTAAGTTCTTCTGAGAAGCAGCAAAGCAGCATGGCTCAGTGGAAAGAGCACGGGCTTTGGAGTCAGAGGTCATGGGTTCAAATCCCAGCTCCGCCAACTGTCAGCTGTGTGACTTTGGGCAAGTCACTTAACTTCTCTGTGCCTCAGTTACCTCATCTGTAAAATGGGGATTAAGACTGTGAGCCCCCCATGGGACAACCTGATCACCTTGTAACCTCCCCAGCGCTTAGAACAGTGCTTTGCACATAGTAAGCAGTTAATAAATGCCATTATTATTATTATTCTGGGAGAGTGGCAGTCTGAGTTCTGAAGTCTTCGAAAAGGCTCCCAAAGTGCTATGATAATTATCTAGAGAAGCAGCATGGCTCAGTGGAAACAGCCCGGGTTTGGGAGTCAGAGATCATGGGTTCTCATCCCGACTCCTCCACTTGTCTTCTGTGTGACCTCGGCAAGTCACTTAACTTCTCTGGGCCTCTGTTCCCTCATGTGTAAAATGGGGATAAAGACTGAGCCCCATGTGGGACAACCTGATTCCATTGTGTCTACCCCAGCGCTTCGAACAGTGCTCAGCATGTAGTAAGTGCTTAACAAATGCCATTATTATTATTTAGTCCATATCTAGAATTCATTTATAGTAATGGCTGTATCCCTTTACAGACTGTGAGCTCATTGGGGGAAGGGAATGGGTCTACTCGTTCTGCTGTCTTGTACTCTCTCAAGTGCTTAGTCTCCAAAGTAAGTGCTCCATAAATGCCACTGATTGAGTTACTCTAGGTCCAACAAACTTTGGATTTCCTAGCAGAGAATTAGAGTCTAGACCTAAGCTCTCACTTTTGGCTCGTTCTAAGGAAGTTGGTTTTTAAAAAGGGTCCAATGATTAGTTGAGCCTATGTGCTACTGCATGATCGGTTTCCTCCCACATCCCTTTATTGAACCGATCTCAGTCCACGATGGGCATCTGTGTGCAGAGCATTGTACTGAGCACCGGGGAAGGTATAATGCAGCCGATAGACACGGTCCCTGCCCAGGAGGAGTTGACAGTCTTCTGTATATCTGCAGCCCCATCAGGTACCGAACGGAATCTAAATGTCTCTTGCCTTTTCTGTAGATGCAGGGTTCAACCGTGACTCCCAGAATGACGGAGGAGAAACCGACAGGTCTGTGGGATTCTTCCGGCTGTGTGTCGGGCCCACAGAGAGCAACCGTTTTCAGCAGAGAATTTGGTGTAAGAGAATGATTTTTCCCTGTAAATTCAAATCCCCTCCGGGAGACGGCTTCTCCCTGGATGGCACGGCCAGCGGGCCCCGGGCCGAGATAGGTGGGTCGGAGAAGACTTCCAGAGGAGGAGGGCTCCCCGGTGATCCGTGGCGTGAATTGTGTGGGCGAGGGAATTTCGGGCCAATTCCATATCAAGACTTTCACCTCTGCCTTGGGTCTTCCCCTTCAAAATCTGCCTAGAGGTCATTTTTACCCTCCAGCTTGAGAACGGACCCGGACGTCCCCGCTTCCGGGAAGAACGAGGAGAAGAGGCAACCGAGAGAGAGAGACAACCTACGTGTCCGGCAATGCGGTCTTGCGATTGTGTCTGCTTCTGTGGCCGGAGGCCATCTCTGCAGCCCCATATTGCAGGGGGGCAGTAGAGGTGGCACAGTGAGGGGGAGTGGGAGGACAGTGTAGGAATAGGTGGGATTGTGGGTCTGAACTCCCTACAGCACTGCCACTAAGTGCCCCCTGACCCTCCTGAGGGAGAGATTGCAGGGGGAACAGTGGCAGTTACAGGGAGGGTTGGGCAGGGAGGAAGGCAATGCTTGGGGACTCTTTCTCCCCATGCGCCCCTCCCCCTGCCCCCCTGCCCTTTCCCTGCTTTGACTTCATCTCCTCTCAGTACTCCCCTACTGGCCCCCACCGAAATAAAGCCAGCAATAGATAGAGCAGAGACTCCACAATCGTGGACCACAGGCCTGCTGTCTGCCAGCTGGACCGCCTCCCGCCAGAATCCACCGACAGCCATCCGGCAAAGCTCCGGATTTGCCGTTCCTCGACACCCCCAGCCGTGACCACCCGAGCCACGGTCAGAGAACGTCCACCCGGGTCATCTCTGACCGCCTTCGGGTGCCCCCCGAGATAGGCCCAGGGACCCTCTGGTCTCATACACACGGGGAAGAATGAATAAAAATCTCTTAACCCCAGCCTCAGGTCTGTCGGTGGTCTCTTGTTCGTGGATTGGGTCTGTGCCGTCCTAAGGGGTGGAGTCTGCCGACGGGCAGGACAGAAGCTCCTTTCACAACCAACGTTTTTGTAGGTCAGTGAACGGGTCTACCGCATTCTTCCTCATAGCTGGCCGAGGGCTCTGCAGAGCAGGTAGGCCTGAACCCTACCTTCTGGAGAAGCAGCGTGGTTCAGTGGAAAGAGCCCAGGCTTTGGAGTCAGAGGTCATGGGTTCAAATCCCAGCTCCACCACTTGTCAGCTGTGTGACTTTGGGCAAGTCACTTCACTTCTCTGGGCCTCACTTACCTCATCTGTAAAATGGGGATGAAGACTGAAGATATGAAGACATATTTATTACTCTATTTATTTATTTATTTATTTATTTTACTTGTACATTTCTATCCTATTTATTTTATTTTGTTGGTATGTTTGGTTCTGTTCTCTGTCTCCCCCTTTTAGACTGTGAGCCCACTGTTGGGTAGGGACTGTCTCTATGTGTTGCCAATTTGTACTTCCCAAGCGCTTAGTACAGTGCTCTGCACATAGTAAGCGCTCAATAAATACGATTGATTGATTGATTGAGAGCCCCCCATGGGGCAATCTGATCACCTTGTAACCTCCCTAGCACTTAGAACAGTGCTTTGCACATAGTAAGCGCTTAATAAATGCTATAAAAAAAACCCCCTAACCCCTTAAAGAAGCAGTGGGGCCTAGGGAATAGAATGAGGGCCTGGATTCTGATCCCAGCTCTGCCACTCTGCTGCTGCGTGACCTTGGGCAAATCACCTCACTTCTCATCAGTAACCTAATCAGTGAAATGGGGATTAAGACAGTGAGCCCCATGTGGGAGAGGTACTACATCCACCCTGATCAGCTCGTATCTACCCCATCGCGTACTACAGTACTTGGCACGTAGTAAACACTTAAATACCAGCCATATAGATGTACACACAGAATGTGGTTCTGGACCCCAAGACCATCCATCGGTTGTCCATCCACCTCCACATCCAGCAGAAACTCCTCCCCTCTGAGCACCCGTCTGGCTTCATGTCATGCACCTCATATCTGAGTCTTCCCTTTTGGCTCTTCAGGGCCCAGTCACGGGGAAGAACAATAAGCAGTGTGGCTCAGTGGAAAGAGCCTGGGCTTGGGAGTCAGAGGTCATGGGTTCTAACCCCGGCTCCGCTGCTTGTCATCTGTGTGACTTTGGGCAGTCACTTAACTTCTCTGTGCCACGGTTACCTCATCTGTAAAATGGGGATTAAGATTTGGGACAACCTGATCATCTTGTATCCTTCCCAGTGCTTAGAACAGTGCTTTGCACATAGTAAGCGCTTAACATATATATATATGTGTATATATATATATGCATATATGTTTGTACAGATTTATTACTCTATTTTACTTGTACATATTTAGTATTCTAATTATTTTGTTAATGATGTGCATCTAGCTTTATTTATATTCTGAGGATACCTGTAGACACGTTTTCTTTTGCTGTCTGTCTCCCCTTTCTAGACTGTGAGCCCGTTATTGGGTAGGGACCATCTCTACATGTTGCCAACTTGTACTTCCCAAACGCTTAGTACAGTGCTCTGCACACAGTAAGTGTTCAATAGATACGATTGAATGAATGAATGAACAAATGCCATCATTATTACTGATAAGCACAGGGTGACGTACTCCGAAGGAGGGGGTCTGTCTGTGGGCACTCAGATCCAGCCCCGGAAAAATGAAACACACAAATGCATCTAGTCTTTCTAAGAAAGCTATGGCTTTAATGCAAAAAGCATACACAGACTGTGAACACTGCAACCCAGGTTTTTAGTATGGTGCTAAATAGCTCAGGTGTAAATACTTTTTTGCTCTTTTTAATGTTTATATCAATTAAATGACCTTCAGGTGCCTGCACCACACATAACTCTGCAATAGTAGTAGACTATTTTACTGCGCACCCATGGGGTGTGATGTCCTGAAGAGCATTTGAAGTAAAAACAAAGAAGTGACACCTTCCTAGGATCAAAAGAGCTTGCATGCTGATGGGGAAGACTGGCATAAAAATATTTACAAGTTATGGAGCTAAACTGCTGAATACACAATTGGTTAAACATGTATGCAAAAGAGCTGTACCAAGCCCCTCAGACTCCTGGCTTCCGGCATGTGTCATAAGGGGCGTAATCTAGGGGCAGAGCACATTTCATCTTTTCCTAAAATTTTGGTTTAGGCAGTATGACCAAGTGGGAAGAGTCCAGGCCTGGGAGTCAGAGGGCCTGGGATTGAATCCCAGGTCTATCAATCAATCAATCAATCAATTGTATTTCTTGAGTGCTTACTGTCATCATCATCATCATCAATCATATTTATTGAGTGCTTACTATGTGCAGAGCACTGTACAAAGTGCTTGGGAAGTACAAGTTGGCAACATATACAGTCCCTACCCAACAGTGGGCTCACAGTCTAAAAGGGGGAGACAGAGAACAAAACCAAACATGCTAACAAAATAGAATAAATAGAATAGATATGTACAGGCAAAATAAATAAATAGAGTAATAAATATGTACAAACATATATACAGGTGCTGTGGGGAAGGGAAGGAGGTAAGATGAGGGGGATGGAGAGCGGGACAAGGGGGAGAGGAAGGAAGGGGCTCAGTCTGGGATGGCCTCCTGGAGGAGGTGAGCTCTCAGTAGGGCCTTGAAGGGAGGAAGAGAGCTAGCTTGGTGGATGGGCAGAGGGAGGGCATTCCAGGCCCGGGGGATGATGAGGGCCGGGGGTCGATGGTGGGACAGGCGAGAACGAGGTATGGTGAGGAGATTAGCGGCAGAGGAGCGGAGGGTGTGGGCTGGGCTGTAGAAGGTGAGAAGGGAGGTGAGGTAGGAGGGGGCGAGGTGATGGACAGCCTTGAAGCCCAGGGTGCTGGGCCTGCTGTGTGAACTAACTCCAACCCTAGCCTTTACACTTGGGTTTGGACCCTTTATTCACCCCACTCTCACCCCTACAACATTTATGATGTCCATATACCATAACCCTAATCGTAATCCTAACCCTAACCCTGGGAGTCCGAGGACCCGCGTTTTAATCCCAGCCGTTCTTTACCTGCAAAGTTACTTAACTCTAACCCCAGGTTAAACTCCCTTTTGGGAGTTTGAGAGGTTTGGGGAGTTTTGCCCCTTCCCTTACAGAGAAACGGCATGACTTAGCGGATACAGCACGGGTCTGGGAGTCAGAAGATCATGGGTTCTAATCCCCTCTCTGCCACTTGTCTGCTGGGTGACCTTAGGCAAGTCACTTCACTTCTCTGGGCCTCAGTTCCCTCATCTATAAATGGGGGATTGAGACAGTGAGCCCCACGTGGGACAGGGACTGTGTCCAACCCAATTTGCTTTGTTTCCACCCCAGCGCTTAGTACAGTGTCTGGCACATAGTAAGCGCTTAACAGATACCAAAATTATTATTTTGTGATCTTCAAGCCCCAGGTACCAGAAAGAAGAATAAAAATATGGGTACTGGCAAATGAGGGACTGCCTCAAGCCAAGAACCCCAGATTAGACTCCCCTTTAGGGTCTTCATGGTCCAGGTGCCAGGAGAGTGGTAAAAATAAGTATGCCAGCAATATGTTAAGCTGACCTCACGCTATGACCCCAGATTTGATTCTTTGTATTTGGACCTTCATGGCTCAGTCTTAGGGAAAGAACAATAAAAATATGGTTTCTGACAAAAGCAGGGCAGGTCTCAACCCTCAAACCCCATATCGGAGTCTTCCCTGTCGGGCATTCACGGCCCAGGTGCCGGGAAGAAAAATAAAAATGTAGCTACCCCCAAAGAGGTGGGCCTGGCTTTGTGCCAGAGACTTTGCATTTGAATCTGCTATCTGGGGTCTTCGTGGCCCAGGCACCCGGAAGAACAATAGGAACAGGGGGGCCGGCAAAAGCAGGGGCTGGCTTCGTGCCACGAACCTCGGGACTCGATTCTCACAATTGGGTCTTCTTGAACCGGGTTTAGGGGAGAGCAGAGATGGGTTTAGCTTCCTCAGTTTCCCCTTAATTTGACTCTACCCTTAGGTTTTTGAAAACTGAGCCACATTTTGAGGCTCAACAAGTTGAGGAGCTTTCTGCTAATTCAGGCAATGATCACCAGAAGAGTTTCACCTGAATCTTTTTCACCAGCCCACTCTACTGTCTTTACAGTGGACAGCTGGGTCAAGCTTCTTGGCCTCTGAGCTTCCCGATCAGATCAGAAAGGGTATAATCTTTGGGAAGGGTGAACTCGATCATTTCATAAAGCTTTAGTTTGGGCAGCGTGACCAAGCGGGAAGAGTTCTAGGCCCGGGAGTCCGAGGATCCGGGTTGTAATCCCAGCTCCGTCCCTTGCCCGCTCTGTGACCTCGGGCGAGTCGCTTAACTTCTCTGTGCCACAGTTCCTTCACCTGTAAAATGTTGATTGAATATCTGCCCCTGGATCGGTTCTCTTTATTCACCCCTCCCTCAACCTCACAGCAATTAAGTCCATAGTTATAATTTAGTATTTTAACATCTGTCTTTCCCACCCCACAACGAGCTTCAAGTCTAGAGGGGACGTATCTACCGGCTCTGTTATACTGTCCTTTCCCAAGCGCTTAGTACAGTGTTTTGCAAACAGTAAGCGCTCAGTAAATACTACTGATGATTTGATTGTTCTCCCTCCCATTTATTTCATGAGCCCATGTGGGACTGGGACTGTGTCTAATCTGTTTATCTCATATCTCCCCCAACGCTCAGTACGGTGGCTGTTACCTAGTAAATGCTTAACGGAGACCATAGGCATTATTTCTAGTTTGCTTTCTGGGTGCAGATGCCACGCTGAGGTACAAGTGAGGAGCAGGGGTGTGGGCCATGGTAGCGCTTGGGTTTGCATTCTCTATCTGCCCCACCTTCGGCTCTACAACACTTATGTATATAGCTCTAATTTAGTGATAATGACAATGATAATCATGGTACTTGTTTAGAGTTTACTATGTATCAAACACAGTTCTAAGCACCGGGGTAGGTACAAATTAACCTGGTCAGACACAGTCCCCATCCCACCTGGGGTGTGCTGTCTAAGTAGGACCGAGTAGGATTTAATCCCCACGTTACAGATGATGTCACTGAGGCACAGAGAAGTGAAGTCACCGGTCCGAGGTCACAGAGTGGATACGTGACAGAGCTGGGATCGGGCCCCAGGTCCTCTGACTTTCAGACCTGTCCTCTTTCCACTAGGGAATGTGCCTACCGGCACTGTTGTATTGTACTCTCCCACCTGCTTATGGATGGGTCTGTAGTTTTATTGATGTATATTAATGTTTGTCTCCCAGTCCGTAAACTTGTTGTGGGCAGGGAAGGTGTCTGTTATATTGTTACACTGTACTCTTCCAAGCACTCAGTACAGTGCTCTTGTACTCTTTCAAGTACTCAGTACAGTGCTCTGCACAGTTAGCATTCATTAAATAAAACTGCCCTACCACTCTAGTCTCAGGAAACGCTCAATCGATACGATCCGTCGATCGAAGGTCGATCGGAGCGGGAGGAGGCCGAAAGATCCCGGGCCCGAGAGTCAGAAGCCGTGGGTTCTCACCCTCGCTCTGCCACGTAATAATCATAATTGTATTTGTTAAGCACTTACTATGTCCCAGGCACTGTGGTAGATGCAAGGTTGGGCACAGTCCCTGTCCCACAAAGGGCTCACAGTCCTAATCCCCATTCTCCGGAGAAGGGAACTGAGGCCCAAAGAAGTGAAGTGACTTGCCCAAGGTCACACAGCAGACAAGTGGCAGAGAAGTTATTAGAACCCAGGTCCTTCTGATTCCCCGGCCCTTGCTCTATCCACTAAACCCTCTGCTGGGTGACCTTGAGCAAATCACTTCACTTCTCTGTGCCTCACTTTTCTCCTCTGTAAAATGGGGATTAGGATGGCGAGGCCCACGTGGGACAGAGACCGTGCCCAGCCTGATTACCTTGTAGGTACCCCGGCGCTCAGAACAGTGCCTGGCACATAGTAAGTGCTTAACAAATGCCACAGTTATTATCGTTATTCTCTCTCTGAGGATCCAGAGAAAGGGGGTCCCCCTCCCCCGGATGGCAGGGGACCCCTCCAGGGGCAGCCGGCCGGGCAGAGCCGTGGGGGCGGGGGCGGGGGGCTTTGTCACCTCCTCCCCAAGATCCCCCGCCCCCACCCCCTGCTTCTCAGGAGGGACCAAATCCAACCAAAATGTCAGTGGAAAAGGGAATAGTGGTGTTGTCAAATCCCCGATAAAGAGATCAAAAGTGGGGCGGCCAGCCCGCTGTAACCACGGCTTTTTAGAAAGTGGGTTCACTTGTGGGGGTCCTGGGGAGACCCTAACCCTAGCCCCCCTCCTCCATGGAGGCCTCAGTGATTTCCTTCCAGGAGGCTGCCGACCCCTCTCCACCCCCAGCCCAGGTGTTCCTCCTCCAACCCGGGAGATGAGCTACTCCTGGCCTTCCGGCCCCTGCTTGCTTCCCGTCCTAATCAGCTGCTCCCAATTAAGCTCCCGGCCCATATAAGCCTCCAGGGAGGTACCAACTTTTATTGGGTTGCTTGTGTGGGTTCTGTTGAAGGGTTGTTTTGCTGGGGGGGGGGGGGGGGGGGGGGGGTCATTTTGGTTTTTTTTTCATTCTTTTTTGGGGGGGGGTAGGGGCGTTTGCTCTGGGGGAGTATGCCATGTTACTCCTGGGGTGGGGGGCAGGTGGTTGTAATGGTGGTGGATGTGTGGGGAGGGGGCTGGTGCTGGTTGGGGCTTTGAGGACCACCTGCTTCATCTATTTTCCTTTTCACCATGTTGCTAAACTAATTCATTCAGATTAACTTTCTGCATTCATTTTCAGGTGACATGCTGATCTAGAATGTGGTGGTGACTTGGCTGTTTGTAACCAACCGCCCCCACCCCCCCCCCCCGCCAGATGAATAATGTAAATGTTGTGTTTTCTTTTTCTTACGTCTTCCTCTTTCTGCATTCAATATTGACTATGGTAAGGATTTTTCTGTCCTCTTCTCTCTTGAAGTTTATTCCTGCAATTTGCTTCCCCACACCTCTAATTCTCTCATATCAGTATTGGGACCAGTTGTTTTTTAAGAAAGCAGTACGGTATAGGAGATAGAGTATAGGCCTGAGAATGAGAAGGACTTGGGTTCTAATCTCAGTTCTACTGCTGCTGTATTGTGTGACCTTGGGTAAGTTACTTCACTTCTCTGGTCCTCAAGGATCTCATATGTAAAGTAGCAATGGAGTTTGTGAATTCCATGAGGGGCAGGGATTGCATCTAACGTGACTTGTTTCCACCGCAGGCCTTAATAAATATCTTCTAGACAATCATCTTCTCTCTTCTACCTCCTCTCTTTTTCTCCTGTACTCCTACTCACACCAGGCACTTTATTCTTCCAATGCTAACCTTTTTACTGTATCTCTATCCTATTCTCTTCTTCAGTAATTTAGCTGGCTAAAACCCAGATCTTGTACTTCATTCCACCACTTAAATATCTATTTTTTTTTATTATCATGCAATCCCCTTTGCTGCTTTTAACTTTTTTTCCCCAATACCCACTATTTTTGTTTATTTTGGAAGTCCTTTTACCTGTCTCTCACCGCTCCTCTAACTGCCCCAATCTGAGACCGGGAAAGAAGTTCTGCACCCTCAATCCTTGGCTCTGCACAGGTTGGGGTGGTGGTGACTAGGGGCAGCCTCTGACTAGGTAGTACTATTTCCACAGAGGTTGCCTGATGAGGACCATCTATCTGCCATTTGGATTGAGGTCAACTTCGAGACCTGCCCTGCCCTGTTATGGAGGTGGAGCTGTGGGATTCAAACCTTCAAAGGGAAGGTTTTGGGAGTCTTTTTTTTTTTTTTAATGCGTGAAGGGGGTTAGGATTAGCTGGGCTGGGGGACAGTGGTGAGCCAAGGGAGGCCACTACGGACAACAGAAGTTGCTTCTGGAGAAAGGGACTGAGGCTCTGTGCAGGGAACTGGTTCTGTTTGACTGTGGGTCTGAGAAGGCCTAGGGCCCTTAATTCTACAGATGGGTCTGATCTCTGGTTACTCACAGTCCTGTCTTCAGAGTCACTCTGTACATCCTCAGTCCTCCTCGAGGGGCCTCTTCTGTGTCTAGTAGTTGCTTCTGGGGGAAAAGAGGTGGGAGGTACTTCTAGGAGAGAGGCAGGGAAGGTCACTGTCTACTTGATTCTCTCTAGTAAGAAATACTTATGAGACAAATTTGAGTCATATAGAGCCTGGAGAGCTGAAAATGCAGGCATTTGTACTATAAACTCATTTTTTCCAATATACAGAAGTGTGGGGTATCTTTGGAGTCAAGAATATCATCCCTACAGGTCTGAAACTTTCTCAGGGGTGAGGAATCTTTGACGGGGAGAGAGGGATCCAGTGCAGGGGTAGGGGAGAGCATAGTTAACAATTCTCTCACTGAATCTGCTTTACACATCTGTAGTACCCACAGAAATGACTTTTCTATATCTGTAAGGAGTTACAAGGGAGTGAGGGGTCAGTGTCAAGATGAGGTAGAAAGGTGTGTGTGTCTCCCCACCCCATTCTTCTCTGAAGCCCTATAGTCTCTTCTATGAGTTGGGGTAGGAAGCATAGAAGGCAGAAATGGTCCTGGGTATTGCAGGTTTTCTCTCAGCCCCATTTATTCAGCAGTTGCCCTGGAGCCCTCCCGTTTTCTGTGTGGAGACCTTAACTAGCCTAGGGGGAGGGGAGGGAAGAGTGGAGAATCCAGGGTGCCCGTGGGTGTCGTTTCACACATCTTCATCAATAAGTAGATTTGGGGGTGGTGGTGGAGGAATCCATCCTTTAGAGAAACTGAATTGTTTGCATTTCTTCTCATTTCCTTCTCAGCCTCCAGGAGCATCAACAGCTCTTCTACTTTCCAGCTTTCATGCCACAGAGGGAAGCTGGTGTGAATTGGGCACTAGGACCATGTCCTAGCAGGTGAGAAGGAATTCAACTTTGCTCTGCCTCGCTCAGCAACAATGGTTCCCCTCTCTCATTGACTTTCCTATTGCCTTCATCGTGGGTTCCAGACTTAACTCTGCCCTGAAATCCTTACTTCCTCCTTGTCACTGAGGTGACTATCAGCACTTAGTACAGTGCTTTGCACTTGGCAAGTGTCTAATAAATATTATTACTACTATCCTATCCAGGAATCTGATACCTGAAGCTACTGGATTTTTTTCCATCCCCAAACATTCCACATTGATCCTGATTGTTCACAGCTGTAACACTTGCCTCACTCAGATTAGTCTCTTCAAGCTTTTGATTACATTCACATCCTCTCTTCTTCCCTTCCCAATGACCAGTTCCAAGCTCTCCTGATGTGCCAAATTAATAGCTTCTTCACTGCTTTCTAACATGCCCACAGTTTCTTCATCTTACCCCCCCCCCCCCCCCCCCCAATTAAATGCTCTCCACCCCAGGTTTACACTATCTTCCTACAAGTCCCATAGCCTTTAGACTATGAGCCCACTGTTTTTTAGACTGTGAGCCCACTGTTGGGTAGGGACTGTCTGTATATGTTGCCAATTTGTACTTCCCAAGCGCTTAGTACAGTGCTCTGCACATAGTAAGCGCTCAAATACGATTGATGATGATGATAGCCTTAATTTCTGGCAGAGACCAGGTTGGGATGATTGGAGGCAGATATTTAATAGGTCTTATTGTCTTTACAGTGGCTGTTCAATGTATTTTCCAGCTTCGAGGACCATCCCTCTGCTATTTGGACCATCATGTTAAATCTCAGCTCTGCCCCGCTGTTGATGGAGCCATGGGCTGCACTGCTCCATCAAAGGGAAGGCTTTCTTTCTCTGTGTGTGTGTGTGTGTGTGTGTGTGTGTGTGTGTGTGTGTGTGTGAGAGAGAGAGAGATAGGGTTAAATGGGCTGGGAGAGAGCTGTGAGCAAGAGGAGGCCACTGTGGATACTGAAGCTGCTTCTGGAAATGGGTGTTTGGGGCTCTGTGCAGGGCACTGGTTCTGTTTGACTCAACTGTGAGTCTGAGAAACCCAGGGCCCTTAATTCTGTAAATGGGTCTAGTCTCTGGGTGCTCACAGTCATGTCTCCAGAGTCACTCTGTACATCCTCTGTCTCCCATGAAGGGACTACTCTGTGTTGAACAGTTGCTTCAGGGAAGGTTGTGGTCACCTTTATCCTGTTTTGAGAAACTGAATTATGGGGACTTGAGATTGTCAGTGGCAAGAGACAGAATGAGGTGGTGTGAGTAAACTGGAGAGGTGAAAATGCAGGCATTGCCCTAGAAAGTGACTTTGCAATACCCAGATGTTAGGGGTATTTGAATTCAGAAATACCAGGCCTACAGGTCTGAGACTTGGGGGTGGATCTCTGGTGGGGGGGGGGGGAGGGGGAGGAGAGGGGTCTAATGGAACAGTAGAGTCAAACATAATCAGTCCCTCTCATTGGAACTGCCTTGCCCATCTGTGATTCTCACAGAAGGGACCTTTCCATATCTGAAGGGTTGTTGCCTTTGGTGTGGGAGGGAAATTTGTGTGTGTGTGTGTGTGTGTGTGTGTGTACACACACACACGCATGTCCACCTCTGTCGTGGGTACTGTAGTTCTTCTCACATCCCTGTTCATTCAGCAATTGCCCTGGAGCCATTTTGCCTCATATCCAAGTCTCTGCTGCCCTGGGTGTGTGAGATGGAGCGGGAGGGGTGAAGCCCAGGTTTCTGTGGATGTCCTCTAATGCCTCTTGTACAATAAGTTGGTGTAGTGGAGGAATGTCTCAGAGAAACTGCATTGTGTGCATTTCTTTCCAAGTCCTATTTTTTTTTTTTTTCCTTTTCCATCCCCAGGAGCAGCATTAGACCACCTCCATTCCTGCTCTGATGCCACAGCATGCTGTTCAGGGAAATCCAGGTACTATTATCATCATCATCATCAATCAATCAATCATATTTATTGAGCACTTACTGTGTGCAGAGCACTGTACTAAGTGTTTGGGAAGTACAAATTGACAACATAGAGACAGTCCCTACCCAACAGTGGGCTCACAGTCTAAAAGGGGGAGACAGAGAACAAAACCAAACATACTAACAAAATAGAATAGATATGTGCAAGTAAAATAGAGTAATAAATATGTACAAACATACATATATACAGGTGCTGTGGGGAAGGGAAGGAGGTAAGATGGGGGATGGAGAGGGGGAGAGGAAGGAAGGGGCTCAGTCTGGGAAGGCCTCCTGGAGGAGGTGAGCTCTCAATAGGGCCGTGAAGGGAGGAAGAGAGCTAACTTTGCGGATGGGCAGAGGGAGGGCATTCCAGGCCCGGGGGATGATGTGGGCCGGGGGTCAATGGCAGGACAGGCGAGAACGAGGTATGGTGAGTTAGAGCAGAGGGTGCGGGGTGGGCTGTAGAAGGAGGTGAGGTAGGAGGGGGCAAGGTGATGGACAGCCTTGAAGCCCAGGGTGAGGAGTTTCTGCCTGATGTGCAGATTGATTGGTAGCCACTGGAGATTTTTGAGGAGGAGGTACTAGGATTACCCTGAGCACTTCAGAGGTGAGAAGGAATTCAATCTTGCTTTCTCCCCTGCTCAGCAACCATGGTTCACCTCCTTCATGGACTCCCATTCTATTTCTATTGCCTTTACCCTCTGGTGCGTAATTAAATCCCCAGTCCTTCCTCCTCCTTGTCATTGAAGTTATTGCCAGTGCTTACTATAGTGGTCTGCACGGAGGAAGTGTTTGAATAAATACTGTTATCACTACCAAAAACTCTGGTGACAGCTGAAGCCACTGGATTTGCCCTGTACCATACCTTCCTCACCTACTGCACCTCATACTCACTTTTTCTAGCTTTCACAGATGCCTGAATTCTAAATGTCCCCTCAAACTGATTACCTTGCTACACATATCCTAAACCACTGAAGCCACTCTCCCCCATTCCTGATCATCTTCAACCTCTCCCTGTGCTGAATTAATTCCTTCCTCAGTGTTTTCAAACATATCCTCAGTTCCCCAATCTTAAAAAAAATAAAACCAGACTTCCACCCCAGCTTTACATTGTTTTTCCTAGAAATCCCTCCATCTCAAAGCCTGGTCTCAAACCTCACATCCAAGCCATCACCAAAACCTGCCAGTCTCAGCTCTGCAACATTGCCAAGATCCGCCCTTTCCTCTCCATCCAAACCGCTACCCTGCTCGTTCAAGCTCTCATCCTATCCCATCTGGACTACTGCATCTGCCTTCTCTCTGATCTCCCGTCCTCGTGTCTCTCCCCACTTCAATCCATACTTCATGCTGCTGCCCGGATTGTCTTTGTCCAGAAACGCTCTGGGCATGTTACTCCCCTCCTCAAAAATCTCCAGTGGCTACCAATCAATCTGCACATCAGGCAGAAACTCCTCACCCTCGGCTTCAAGGCTGTCCATCACCTCGCCCCCTCCTACCTCACCTCCCTTCTCTCCTTCTCCAGCCCAGCCCGCACCCTCCGCTCCTCTGCCGCTAATCTCCTCACCGGGCCTGGTTCTCGCCTCTCCCGCCATCGACATCCGGCCCACGTCCTCCCCCGGGCCTGGAATGCTCTCCCTCTGCCCATCCGCTAAGCTAGCTCTCTTCCTCCCTTCAAGGCCCTACTGAGAGCACACCTCCTCCAGGAGACCTTTCCAGACTGAGCCCCTTTCTTCCTCTCCCCCTCGTCCTTCCCTTCCCCACAGCACCTGTATATATGTTTGTACATATTTATTACTATACCTTACTTGTACATATCTATTCTATTTTGTTAGTATGTTTGGTTTTGTTCTCTGTCTCCCCCTTCTAGACTGTGAGCCCGCTGTTGGGTAGGGACTGTCTTTATGTGTTGTCGACTTGTACTTCCCAAGCGCTTAGTATAGTGCTCTGCAAACAGTAAGAGCTCAATAAATACCATTGGTAGTGCAAAGGTAGGGCTGTGCTGATGGAGAAATTTTTTTTTTTAAACTTACTCCCTACAGCAGATGTTGCACACTTCCCAGCCTCAAGGACCATGCCTCTGCTGTTTTAGACCATCAGGAGAAATCTCAGACCTGTCCTACCACCAAGATGGTGCCTTGGGATGTACTACTACCTCCAATGGAAGAGGGGTGTGTGTGTGTGAGTTGGGTTAGGAGAGAGAGAGAGATGAGGAAGAGGAGGCCACGGTGGACACCAGAAGATGCTTCTGGAAATGAGGACTGGGACTCTGTGCAGGGAACTGATTCTGTTTTGACTTGACTGTGGGTCTGAGAAGACCCGGGGCCCTTAATTCTATAGACGGATCTAATCTCTGGGTGCTCACAGTCCTGTCTCCGGAGTCACTCTGTGCATCTTCAGCCTCCCACAAAGGGACTCTTTGGAGTTGACAGTTGCTTCTGGGGAAGAGAGGTGGGAGATGCTTTGTCAAGGAAGAAGTGGGGAAGTTTGGTTCACTGTAACCTCTTCTGAGAAACTGAATCGTGGGAAGTTTTTTGAGGTGAGATGGATGTCAGTGACAGAGGGAATTAGGTTCAGGGAGTAAGTTGCATAGAGGGTGGAGAGCTGAAAATGCAGGCATCATAGTAGTAGCTGACTTTGAACTATATAGAAGTTTGGGTTACCTTTGCAGTCAGGAATGACAGTCCTACTGGTCTGCTTTGGGCTGGGGGCTGTGCAGTATTAGGGATCTCTGGGAGGGGGAGGTCCGCTGCAAGAGTAGAGCCTAGGGAACAGGCATCTCTTTGGACCTGGCTTGGCACAATTCTAGGTCCCACAGAAGACACTCTTTTATATATCTGTAAGGAACTGTTCCCAGGGGAGTGGGAGGTCAGTATCAAGAGTGTGTGTGTGTGTGTGTGTGTGTGTGTGTGTGTGTGTGTGTGTGTGTCTGTCGACCTGTCTGTCCCCACCCCTTTCCTCTGAAGCCTTCTAGCTTCCTACCTGGGCTTTGGTAGGGAGTATAGAAAGCAGATAGGGATCTGGGCACTGCAGGCCTTCTCATACTCCTGTTTAGTCACCAGTTGCCTCCACGGCCTCTTGTCCTTTGCATCCAGGCCTTCCCTAGCCCGGGTGTGTCGACTGAGAAGAATGGAGAAGCCAGGGTGTCTGTGGCTGACCTTTTTGCTAAATGGGTTGATGTCGGGGTGGTGGAGGAATATCTCACCTAGAGAAACTGCAATTTTTTGCATCCCCCTACAATTTTCAGTCCTCAGGAGCACCATCAGATCTCCTCCATATCTACCCTGATGCCACAGAGCACCGCTGGGAGGGAATGAGGGCCTTTGGGCCATCTTGAAGATCTCAACAGGTGAGAAGGAATTTAACTTTGCTCTCTGACCTGCTCAGAAACAGCAGTTCTCCTCCAACCTCGACTCCCATGCCTATTGCCTTTACTCTTTGCTAGACTTAACTCTGGCCTTTAAATCCCCAGTTTTCCCTACTCCTGTCTTAAAAGAGGTACCAGTGCTTAATATAGGGCTGTGCACATGAGAAGTGTTAACTACTCTTACTACTACCAAAAAGTTGTGACCCCTGGACTTGTACTGTCCCCAAACCTTCCTCACCTACTCTACATCATCTTAAGTGTTCTTATCTCACATCTGCCTGAGTTCCAAATATTCAATGCCTAGAAATACACACATTGGGGTGGGTTGACCAAGAGAGAGATTTGCTCACTATTACTCTACAGCAGGTGCTGAATGCATTTCTTGGCTTCCAGGACCATACCTGTGTCATTTTGGATCATCGGATCAAACTTCAGACCTGTCTTGCCACTGAGATGGAGCTGTAGGCTGTACTGTCACTTCAAAGGGAAGGTGTCTTGGGTTTTTTTTTTTGTGGGTGTGTGTGGGTGTGTGTAAAGGCCTAAAGTTAACAGGGCTGGGGGAGAGAGCAGTGAGGAAGAGGAAGCCACTGTGGATACAGAAAGTGCTTCTGGAATTGGGGGCCGGGGCTCTGTGCAGGGAACTGGTTCTGTTTGACTCAACTGTGGGTCTGAGGAGGCCCGGGGCCATTAATTCTATAGACGGGTCTAATCTCTGGGTGCTCACAGTCCTGTCTCCAGAGTCACTCTGTACATCCTCTGACGCCCATGAAGGGACTCTTATGTGTATGACAGTCACTTCTGGGGAGGGGAGATGGGTTTTGTGAGGAAAGGCAGGGAAGTTGATCTACTTGATAATCTGAGAAACTGAATTAAGGGGACTTTGGTGTGAGATGGGTGTTGGTGAGAGAATGAGGTTCAGTGTGTAAGTTGTATAGAGGGTGAAGAGCTGAAAATGCAAGCATTGTATGAGTAACTGACTTTGCACTATGCAGAAGGTTGGGGTATCTTTGGCCTTAGGAACGCCAGCA
This sequence comes from Tachyglossus aculeatus, assembly GCF_015852505.1. Classification (NCBI taxonomy): domain Eukaryota; kingdom Metazoa; phylum Chordata; class Mammalia; order Monotremata; family Tachyglossidae; genus Tachyglossus; species Tachyglossus aculeatus. The sequence goes on from NC_052101.1 coordinate 136,157,132, forward strand.
CTAATAACCTGACGTTTGGGGAATGGAACGAGGGGTCCGGTGACAGAGTAGGTTGGAGTGTAGCGAACGGGCGTCTCACGGGAACCGCCTCGGCGCATCCGTAGCTCCCACAGAATTCGCTTAACCGTATATCTGTGAGGAGTTGCTCCCCGGGGGAGTGGGTTGGCGCTGTCAAGGCTAGGGGTGTGTATGTCCTCTCACCGTTCTTCTCTGGATTTTTGTAACTTTCTAGCTGGGTTTTGGTAGGGAGTATAGAGCAGTTAGTCCTGGGTACTGCGGGCCTTCTCACACCCCTGTTCAGCCACCAGTTGCCTTGGAGACCGCTTGTACTCTGTGTCCAGACCTTCCCCAGGCTGGGTGTATGGCGATCCAGTGGCAGGGGGAGGGAAAAGTAGAGAAGCCAGGGTGTCTGTGGCCATCCTCTTAGGCATTTTGCAAAGCGGGTTGATTTGAGGGTGGTGGAGGAATGTCTCCTTTACAAAAACTGCATTGTTTGCCTATTTTCGGCCCCTCAGGAGCACCATCAGATCATCTCCACTCCTGTCCTTATGCTGCAGAGTGCTGTTGTGGGGGGGATTCTGGGCACTAGGACCATCTCCATGCTCTCATAGCAGGTAAGAAATTTAACTTTTCTCTCTCCCCTGCTCAAAAACAATTGTTCCCCACCATCGTGAATGTCCATGCCCATTGCCTTGACTCTATTCTAAATTCCTGCAATATAGCCAGTTTTCCATACTCCCCCTTTGTAATTGAGGTGATAGTGTTTATTTAACCATTCAGCACAAAGCACTATTACTATCAGCAGAGTCCAGTGACACCTGAAGCCACTGGATTTGCCCCGTCCCCAACCTTTACTCACTTCATATACTTCCTCCTAAGTCTTTTCAGCTGTCCCACCTGCCTAGGTTCCAAATCTTCCATGTCTGGCAGTGCAAAGGTTGGGGTGGGATGATCAAAGGGTGAGACTTACTCACTATTACTCTCTCTACAACAGGTGCCCAATGCATTTCCTGGCCTCAAGGACCATGCCCTTGCCATTTCGCACCAATGGATGAAGTCACAGCCCTGCCCTATCAGCTAGGTGGACTTGTGGGCTATACTGCCACCTCTAAGGGAAGGTATTTTATTTTGTGTGTGTGTGTGTGTGTGTGTAAGACCGAAAAGGATTAGCAGAATTGGGGAAGAGAGCAGTGAGGGAGAGGAGGCCACTGTGGACACAGAAGCACCTTCTGGAAATGGGGGTTGGGGCTCTGTGCAGGGAACTGGTTCTGTTTGACTCGACTGTGGGTCAGAGTTGACCCGGGGCCCTTAACTCTATAGACGGGTCTAATCTCTGGGTGCTCACAGTCCCGTCTCCAGAGTCACTCTGTACATCCTCGGCTTCCCACGAAGGGACTCTTCTGTGTCGGACGGTCACTCTGGGAGAAGATAGAGGTGGTTTGTGAAGGTAGAGGCGGGAAAGGTCTTGGTCTCTTTTATTCTCTTCTGAAAAACTGAATTATGGAGACTTGAGTGTGAGTGGGTTGTCGGGCGAGAGAGAGGGAGATGCATTGAGGCTGGAGAGGTGGAAGTGTAAACATCTGTACTAGGAAATGAATTTGCCATATACAGAAATGTGGGGTTTTTTTTTGGAGTCAGGAATAGTAGCCATACAGCCCTGACACTTGGAAGGGGGGAAGATAAGGATCTTTGTGGGAGAGAGGTGTCCAGTGAAAGAGTACAGTAGCATGAACAGTCCTGTTATTGGAACTGCCTTGCATACTTGTAGTTCCCACAGAAGGGACTTTTCCATATTTGTAAGGGGTTGCTTCCAGGGGAGTGGGAGGTCGGTGTTAAGGAAGTAAGGGGTGTGTGTGTGTCCATCTTCCCCCTCCTCCTTCCCTCATCCCCCCCCCCCCTCCTTCCCTCATCCCCCCCCCCCCTCCTTCCCTCATCCCCCCCCTCCTCCTTCCCTCATCCCCCTCCTCCTCCTTCCCTCATCCCCCTCCTCCTCCTTCCCTCATCCCCCTCCTCCTCCTTCCCTCATCCCCCTCCTCCTCCTTCCCTCATCCCCCTCCTCCTCCTTCCCTCATCCCCCTCCTCCTCCTTCCCTCATCCCCCTCCTCCTTCCCTCATCCCCAACGATCTGGCCTCCTACTTCATTAACAAAATTCAATCCATCAGGTCCGACCTCCCCAAAGTCTCTTCCCCCCTTTCTCCATCCCCCCGGCTCTCAACACTCTCTGCTACCCTCCCATCCTTCCCAGCGGTATCCTCAGAGGAACTCTCCTCCCTCCTCTCAAGTGCTACTCCGGCCACCTGTGCTTCTGACCCCATTCCCTTTCATCTTATGAAATCTCTCGCTCCATCCCTTCTCCCCTCCTTAACTTCCATCTTCAACCTCTCACTCTCCACTGGTTCCTTCCCCTCTGCCTTCAAACATGCCCATGTCTCTCCCATCCTAAAAAAACCCTCTCTTGACCCCACCTCACCTTCTAGTTATCGTCCCATATCCCTCCTACCATTCCTTTCCAAACTCCTTGAATGAGTTGTCTACACACGCTGCCTAGAATTCCTCAACAACAACTCTCTCCTCGACCCCCTCCAGTCTGGCTTCCGTCCCCTTCATTCCACGGAAACTGCCCTCTCAAAGGTCACCAATGACCTCCTGCTTGCCAAATCCAACGGCTCATATTCTGTCCTAATCCTCCTCGACCTCTCAGCTGCCTTTGACACTGTGGACCACCCCCTTCTCCTCAACACGCTATCTGACCTTGGCTTCACAGACTCCGTCCTCTCCTGGTTCTCCTCTTATCTCTCCGGTCATTCTTTCTCAGTCTCTTTTGCAGGCTCCTCCTCCCCCTCCCATCCTCTTACTGTGGGGGTTCCCCAAGGTTCAGTGCTTGGTCCCCTTCTGTTCTCAATCTACACGCACTCCCTTGGTGACCTCATTCGCTCCCACGGCTTCAACTATCATCTCTACGCTGATGACACCCAGATCTACATCTCTGCCCCTGCTCTCTCCCCCTCCCTCCAGGCTTGCATCTCCTCCTGCCTTCAGGACATCTCCATCTGGATGTCCGCCCGCCACCTAAAGCTCAACATGTCGAAGACTGAGCTCCTTGTCTTCCCTCCCAAACCTTGTCCTCTCCCTGACTTTCCCATCTCTGTTGACGGCACTACCATCCTTCCCGTCTCACAAGCCCGCAACCTTGGTGTCATCCTCGACTCCGCTCTCTCATTCACCCCTCACATCCAAGCCGTCACCAAAACCTGCCGGTCTCAGCTCCGCAACATTGCCAAGATCCGCCCTTTCCTCTCCATCCAAACTGCTACCCTGCTCATTCAAGCTCTCATCCTATCCCGTCTGGACTACTGCACCAGCCTTCTCTCTGATCTCCCATCCTCGTGTCTCTCTCCACTTCAATCCATACTTCATGCTGCTGCCCGGATTATCTTTGTCCAGAAACGCTCTGAGCATATTACTCCCCTCCTCAAAAATCTCCAGTGGCTACCAATCAATCTGCGTATCAGGCAGAAACTCCTCACCCTGGGCTTCAAGGCTGTCCATCACCTCGCCCCCTCCTACCTCACCTCCCTTCTCTCCTTCTACTGCCCAGCCCGCACCCTCCGCTCCTCTGCCGCTAATCTCCTCACTGTACCTCGTTCTCGCCTGTCCCGCCGTCGACCCCCGGCCCACGTCATCCCCCGGGCCTGGAATGCCCTCCCTCTGCCCCTCCGCCAAGCTAGCTCTCTTCCTCCCTTCAAGGCCCTGCTGAGAGCTCACCTCCTCCAGGAGGCCTTCCCAGACTGAGCCCCTTCCTTCCTCTCCCCCTCGTCCCCCTCTCCATCCCCCCATCTTACCTCCTTCCCTTCCCCACAGCACCTGTATATATGTATATATGGTTGTACATATTTATTACTCTATTTATTTATTTATTTTACTTGTACATTTCTATCCTATTTAATTTTGTTGGTATGTTTGGTTCTGTTCTCTGTCTCCCCCTTTTAGACTGTGAGTCCACTGTTGGGTAGGGACTGTCTCTATGTGTTGCCAATTTGTACTTCCCAAGTGCTTAGTACAGTGCTCTGCACATAGTAAGCGCTCAATAAATACGATTGATTGATTGATCTTCACAGCATTGGTCTCTGGAGTCCTTTAGCCACCTGCCTGAGATTTAACAGGGAGCATAGAAAGCAGTTAAAGCCCCAGGTATTGCAGGCTTTCCCACATCCCTGTTCTGTCTGCGTTTGTCCTGAAACTCTCCTGTCCTTTGGGCCCATGTCTTCTTTGGCCTGGGTTTGTGTAGATCCCGAGGAGAGTGGGGCAATCAGGGTGCCTGTGGTGGCTCTCTAATGGTTTTTGAACAATAGGTTGATTTTTTTTTTTTTTTTTTTTTTTTTTTTTGAGGGCGTGGAGGAATGTCATAATTTGTTTGCATTTCCTACCCTTTCCTTTTCAGCCACGGGGAGCCCCATCGGCTATCTTCTCCACTCCTGCTGTCATGCTGCAGGGTGCTGCTGTGGGGAATCTGGGCCCTAGGACCACCTCCACCATCTCCCAGCAGGTGGGAAGGAATTCAACTTTGCTCTCTGCCCGACTCAGTGACAATGGCTCATCTCCCTCACTGACTTTAATACCTGTTACCTTCACCCTCTGTTGTAGACTTCTGCCTTACTTCCATAGTTTTCAATATTCCCTCTTTGTCACTGCGGCAACTGTCAGTGTTTTAGTACAGAGTTCTGCACTTGGGAAGTATTAAAAGGCTTTACTACTAACCAAGACTCTGGTGATACCTGAAGCCACTGGATCTGCCCAGTCCCCAAACCTTCCTCACCTACTCGACATTTCTCATTGTTCTTTGCTATGCCACCTGCTAGATTTTGAAATCTGTTGACTGTTTGGTTTTCCCCCTTGCTTCACACATCCTTCACACATTCACTTTCCTTCCCTTCCTGATTATCTTCAATTATTCCTGTGGTGAATTAATTCCTTAATGTTTTTGAAGATGCTCACAGTTCCTTGATGTCTCATTTTATTTAAGTGGTCCCTCACCCAAGTACTACCTCATTTTCCTACAAGTCATGCAGCTACAGTGCCTGCACGTGTGGGTGCGATGACCAAAGGGAGATTTTTATTTGCTATGACTCTTGTCTACAGCAGATGTCCAATACTTCCTGGCCTCAGACCATCCCTCTGCCGCTGGGACCTTGGGCTTAAATTTTGGAGCTGCTCAGTCATTGAGATAGAGCCATGGACTGTACTGCTACCTCTAAGGGAAGGGGTTTTTTGTTTGCTTTTTTTTTTGTGTGTGTGTGTGTGTGTGTGTGTGTGTGTGTGAGAGAGAGAGAGAATGGAGGGTGTTTAGGATTAGCTGGGTTGGGGAAGAGGAGGCCACAGTCGACACAGAAGCTGCTTCTGGAAATGGGGGCTGGGGCTCTGTGCAGGGAATTGGTTCTGTTTGACTCGACTGTGGGTCTGAGAAGACCCAGGGCCCTTAATTCTGTAGATGGGTCTAATCTCTGGGTGCTCACAGTCCTGTCTCCAGAGTCACTCTGTACAACCACAGTCTCCCACAAAGAGACTCTTCTGGGTCTGGCAGTCGCTTCTGGGAAAGAGAGGAGGAAGGTGTTCTTTGAGGGGAGAGAGACAGGGAAGACCATAGTCTCCTTTACCCTCTTAAACTCAATTAAGGAGTCTTCATTGTGAAAGATGTCTGTGGTGAGACAGATTGAGGAAGCAAGAGAGTCGCAGAGAAGCCGGAGGGCTGAAAATGCATGCACTGTACTAGAAACTGACTTCACCATATACAGAAGTGTGGGGTATCTTTTGAAGTCAGAAACACCAGTCTTACAGGAACGATACCTGGGGCAACATGGGGAGGGATCTCTAGGGGGAGAGGGATCCAGTGCACGAGCAGGGTAGAGCATAGCACACAGTCCTCGCATCACAAATGCCTTACACAACTATAGTTTTTCACAGAAAGGACCTTTCCGTAGGCTTAAGGGGATGTTCTCGGGGGAGAGGGAGGTCCATGTTAAGACTAAGACGGTGTGTATGTATTTGCCTACCCCTATTCTTCTCTGGAGTGTTGTAGCCTCTTGAGTCTCAGTAGGGACCATAGAAAGCAGATAAATACCCGGGCGCTGCAGGCTTCCCCATTCAGTCAGCAGTTGCCCTGGAAACCTTTTGTGTGTGTCTTGGCCTTTCCTGGCCTGGATGTGTGGGGATCCAGGGGGAGGGAAGTGTGGAGAAGCCAGGGTGTGTGTGTGGCTGTCCTCATGTGTTTTGAACAATCAGTTGATTTAGGGGTGGTGAAGGCACGTGTGCTTTAGAGAAGCTCCATTGTTTACTTTTCCTTTCCTTCTCAGCCCCCAGGAGCCCCATCAGATGTCCTCCACTCCTGCTCTCTTGCCTTGGAACGTTGTTGGGTGCAGTGTGGGCACTAGGACCCTTCAACCCTCTCAGCAGGTGAGTGAACTTAACTGTTGTCACCTGTGACCAGCAATAATGATTCCTCTCCATCATTAATGCCCATTCCTATCGCCTTTTAACCTCTGTTCTAGACTTAAGTCATGCCTCAAATCCCCAGTGCTCCCTACTCCTTCCTTGCCACTGTGGCAGCTGCCAATGCTCAAAGTAGGGCTCTTTTTCTGAGAATATTTAATAAAGACTATTACTAATAACTGAGCAGATGGTGCTCCTCAAGCCACTGAATTAGCCCTGCTGCCAAATCTTCCTCACCTGTTCCACAGTAATCCTCAATTTTTGCAGACATCACACCTGCCTGACTTCCAAATCATTGTCAACTTTGATTCCCTTCAGTTCACACATTCTAAACACTCCCGTCCCCTAGTCTTATCTTCCCAATGACTATCTTGTACTATTCCCTGTGTTTAAATTACTTCCTTAATGCTTACAAATATGCCCCAGTTCCATTAAAAAATAACCCAAACTGACCCACCACTCTAGCTTTATATTCTTTTTATAAAGTTCTGAAGTCTCCATACCTGGCAATGCACCGGTCAGGCTGGGATGACCAAAGTGAGATTCTCCCCCCCCCCCGCCCCCCTCCCCCCCAGTTTCTCTACAGCAGATGACCTGTGCATTTCCTGGCCTTGAGAATCATCCCCTTGGCCATTGGGACATCTGGTTCTAATGAGACCAGCCACTGAGATGGAGCTGTGTACTCTGCTGCTACATAAAAAGGAAGGAGTTGTCTTTTTTTTTGTGTGTGTGTGTGTGTGTGTGTGTGTGTGTGTGTGTCCGTGTGAGTGGAGGGGGTTAGGGTTAGCTGGCTTGAGGGGGAGAGCAGTGAGGAAGAGGAGACCACTTTGGACACAGAAGCTGCTTCTGGAAATGGGGGCTGGGGCTCTGTGCAGGGAACTGGTTCTGTTTGACTTGGCTGTGGGTCTGAGAAGACCCAGGGCCCTTAATTCTATAGAGGGGCCTAATCTCTGGGTGCTCACAGTCCCATCTCCAGAATCACTCTGGACATCCCCGGCCCCCCTGAAGGGACTCTTCTGTGTCACACAGCTTTTGGGGGAGAGAGGAGGGAGATGTTTTGTGGAGAGAGGGGCAGGGAAGGTCATTGTCCACTTGATCTTTTGGGAAAGTGACTTATTGGGAGTTGATTGTGAGATCAATGTCAGTGGTGAGAGAGAGCATGAGTAGGTTGCGTAGAGGCTGAAACTGCAGGCATGGTAGTAGAAACTGACTTTCCAGTATGCAGAAGTGTGGGATCTATTTGTCAGAAATACCAGCCTTACAGGTCTAATACTGAGGGTAGAAAGGGGTTGAGTGCAAGAATAGGGCAGAGCATAGTGAACAGTCCTCTTTGGAACTGCTCTGCACCTCTGTAGAGTCCACAGAAGGAACGTTTTCTGTATGTGTAAGGGCTTGCTCTCGGGTGTGTGTGTGTGTGTGTGTGTCCACTCCATTCTTCTCTGGAGCATTGTAGCCTTCTACCTGAGTTTGTTATTGGTAGGGAGCATGGAAAGCAGATTAAGTCCTGGGCATTGCAGGCCTTAACACACCTCTGTTCAGTTAGTAGTTGCCCTGTTGTCACTTTTTGTCCACACTATCCCTGGCGTGGGTTCATGGAGATCCACTGTCAGGGGGAGGCAAAAGTGGAGAAGCCAAGGCTCTCTGGGTGGGTGCTTTGTCATGTGTGGTGTGTGGCTTTTTTTTTTTTTTTGTACAGTCAGTTGATTTGGTGGTGAAGGAATGTCCTTGAGAGAAACTGCATCGTTTGCATTTCTTTCCCTTTCCTTCTCAGCCCCCAGGAGCACCATCAGATCTCCTCCTCTACTCCTTGCTCTTTTGCCCACGGAGTGCTGCTGGAGACCATCTGGGCACTAGGACCACATCAGTCATCTCATGGCAGGTGAGTGAATTAAACTTTGTTCTCTCCTGTACTCAACAACAATGGTTTCCCTCCCTCATCGACAGCCAGGGTATTGCCTTTGCTCTCTGGTCTAGACTTAGCTCCTGCCTTAATTCCCCACCGTTCCCTAATACCTCCTTGCTCAGTGAGGCAAATGCCAGTACTCAAAACAGAGTTCTGTACATCAGGCATTTAATAAGCGTAATTATTGCTACCCAAGAGTCGGGTGCCTGTGAAGCCCCTGGATTTAGACTGTCTCCAAATGTTCTTCACCTATTCCACATCCATCTTCATTCTTCCTAGCTCTCCCACCTGACTTGTAAATATTCCTTCCAACTTTGCTTTCCCTAGTTTGGCACATCTGAAACTCACAACCACTTTTTTCCCTTCCCAATGACCGTCTTCTACTGCTCTGTCTGCTGAATTATTTCCTCATTGCTATCACACATGGCCACAGTTTTCCCTAAGTAAGAAAACAAAACAAAAAATAGCCTGCTACTCCAACTTTATATCCTTTTCTCACAAGTCCTGTAGCCTCAACACCGGGATAGGGTGGGGTGGGAGGCCCAAAGTGATTTTTTTTTTCTAATTTTTTGACTTGCTCTTAATTTCTCTACAGCAGATGCCCAATGCATTTCCCAGCCTCATGGACTCTCCCTCTGCCGTTTGGACCATCGGGTCAAGTATCAGACTTGCCCTGCTGTTGAGATGGAGCTGTTGGCTGTGCTGTCACTTCAAAGGGAACGTTTTTTTTTTTTTTCCCCGTGTGTGTGTGTGTTTGGCTAGGGTTAGCTGAATTTGGGGAGAGAGAGCAGTGAGGAAGAGGAGGCCACTGTGGACCCAGAAGCTTGTTCTGGATATGGGGGTTGGGGCTCTGTGCAGGGAACTGGTTCTGTTTGACTTGACTGTGGGTGTGAGAAGACCCGGGGCCCTTAATTCTATAGATGGGTCTAATCTCTGGGTGCTCACAATCCTGTCTCTAGAGTCACTCTGTACATCCTCAGTCTCCCACGAAGGGACTCTTGTGATGACGGTCGCTTCTGGGGAGGGGAGGTGGTTTTGTGAAGAGAGGGGCAGGGACATTGGTCTACCTGATCATCTGAGAAACTGAATTATGGGGACTTTGGTGAAAGAATGAGGTGTGGTGAGTAAGTTGCCTAGAGGGTGAAGAGCTGAAAATGCAGGCATGGTACTAGAGACTGACTTTTCAATATGGAGAAGTGTGGGGTATATTTAAGTCAGAAATACCAGCCTTATAGGTCTGATATTGAGGGTAGAGAGGGGTTGAGCATAGTGAACAGTTCTTTGGAACTGCTCTGCACATATGTAACTTCCACAGAAGGAACCTTTACAGTATCTGTAAGGGGTTGCTCCCAGGGGTGCAGGAGGTGAGTGTCAAGATTGTGTGTGTGTGTGTGTGTGTGGGGGGGGGGGGGGGGTGAACATAGAAAGCAGATAAAGTCCTGGGCATTGCAGGCCTTAACACACCCCTGTTCAGTCAGTAGTTGCCCTGGAGAGGGACCTGTTGTCACTTTTTTTTTTTTTGTCCATGCTATCCTTGGCATGGGTTTGTGGAGATGCAGTGTCAGGGGAAGGCACAAGTGGAGAAGCCAGGTTATCTGTGTGGGTGCCTCATTGTGTGTGGTGGCTTTTTTGGTTAGGATTTTGGGTTTTTTTTTTTTTTTTGGTAAAATCTGTTGCTTTGGGGGTTGTGGAAGAATGCGTTTGAGAGAAACTGCATCGTCTGCCTTTCTTTCCCTTTCCTTCTCAGCCCCAAGGAGCACCATCAGATCTCCTTCACTCCTTGCTCTTGTGCCCACGGAGTGCTGTTTGGGACCATCTGGGCACTAGGACCACCTCGATCATCTCATGGCAGGTGAGAGTGAATTCAACTTTGTTCTGTTCTGTGCTCAACAACAACGGTTTCCCTCCCTCATTGACACCCGCCCCCCCCCACCCCACCTCAGGGTATTGCCTTCATCTGGTCTAGATTTAGCTCCAGCCTTAAATCCCCACTGTTCCCTACTCCCTCCTTGCCCACTGAGGCAAATGCCAGTGCTCAAAGCAGAGTTCTGTACATCATCATCATCTTCAATCGTATTTATTAAGCACCTACTATGTGCAGAGCACTGTACTAAGTGCTTAGGAAGTACAAATTGTCAACATATAGAGACGGTCCCTACCCAGCAGTGGGCTCACAGTCTAAAAGGGGGAGACAGAGAACAAAACCAAATATACTAACAAAATAAAATGAATAGAATAGATATGTACAAGTAAAATAGAGTAATAAATATGTACAAACATACAGGTGCTGTGGGGAAGGGAAGGAGGTAAGATGGGGGGATGGAGAGGGGGACGAGGGGGAGAGGAAGGAAGGGGCTCAGTCTTGGAAGGCCTCCTGGAGGAGGTGAGCTCTCAGCAGGGCCTTGAAGGGAGGAAGAGAGCTAGCTTGGCAGATGGGCAGAGGGAGGGCATTCCAGGCCAGGGGGAGGACGTGGGCTGGGGGTCGATGGTGGGACAGGCGAGAACGAGGTACGGGGAGGAGATTAGGAGCAGAGGGTGCGGGCTGGTCTGGAGAAGGAGAGAAGGGAGGTGAGGTAGGAGGGGGCAAGGTGATGGACAGCCTTGAAGCCCAGGGTGAGGAGTTTCTGCCTGATGCGCAGATTGGTAGCCACTGGAGATTTTTGAGGCGGGGAGTAAAATGCCCAGAGCGTTTCTGGACAAAGATAATCCGGGCAGCAGCATGAAGTATGGATTGAAGTGGAGAGAGACACGAGGATGGGAGATCGGAAAGAAGGCTGATGCAGTAGTCCAGACGGGATAGGATGAGAGCTTGAATGAGCAGGGTAGCGGTATGGATGGAGAGGAAAGGGCGGATCTTGGCGATGTTGCGGAGCTGAGACCGGCAGGTTTTGGTGACGGCTTGGATGTGAGGGGTGAATGAGAGAGCGGAGTCAAGGATGACACCAAGGTTGCGGGCTTGTGAGATGGGAAGGATGGTAGTGCCGTCAACAGAGATGGGAAAGTCAGGGAGAGGGCAAGGTTTGGGAGGGAAGACAAGGAGTTCAGTCTTCGACATGTTGAGCTTTAGGTGGCGGGCAGACATCCAGATGGAGATGTCCTGAAGGCAGGAGGAGATGCGAGCCTGGAGAGAGGGGGAGAGAGCAGGGGCAGAGATGTATATCTGGGTGTCATCAGCGTAGAGATGATAGTTGAAGCCGTGGGAGCGAATGAGGTCACCAAGGGAGTGCGTGTAGATTGAGAACAGAAGGGGACCAAGCACTGAACTTTGGGGAACCCCCACAGTAAGAGGATGGGAGGGGGAGGAGGAGCCTGCAAAAGAGACTGAGAAAGAACGACCGGAGAGATAAGCGGGGAATCAGGAGAGGACAGAGTCTGTGAAGCCAAGGTCAGATAGCGTGTTGAGGAGAAGGGGGTGGTCCACAGTGTCAAAGGCAGCTGAGAGGTCGAGGAGGATTAGGACAGAGAATCATTTAGAATCAGAATCTACATCAGAATCATTTAATAAATGTTATTATTACTACCCAAGAGTCGGGTGCCTGTGAAGTCCCTGGATTTACCCTGTCCCCAAATGTTCCTCACCTATTCCACATCCATCTTCATTCTTCCCAGCTGTCCCACCTGACTTGTAAATATTCCTTCTAACTTTGATTCCCCTAGTGTGGCACATCTGAAACTCACAACCACTTTTTTCCCTTCCCAATGACCACCTTCTACCGCTCTCTGTGCTGAATTATTCCCTCGGTGCAATCAAATATGGCTACAGTTTTCCCTAAGTAAGAAAACAAAACAAATTAACCTGCCACTCCAACTTTACATTCTTTTCCCACAAGTCCTGCAGCCTCAACACCTGGCCAGGGATAGGTTGGGGTGGGATGCCCAAAGCAAATTTTTTTTTTTTTACTAGCTCTTACTTTCTCTACAGTAGATGCCCAATGCATTTCCCAGCCTCATGGACTTACCCCTCTGCCATTTGGACCATCGGGTCAAGTATCAGACTTGACGTGCTGTTGAGATTGAGCTGTGGGCTGTACTGTCACCTCAAAGGGAAGGTGGGTTTTTTTTTGTGTGTGTGTGTGTGTGTGTAGAGGGTTTAGCTGGATCGGGGGAGAGAGAGCAGCAAGGAAGAGGAAGCCACTGTGGACACACAAGCTGCTTCTGGAAATGGGGGGTGCGGCTCTGTTCAGAGAACTGGCTCTGTTTGACTCGACTGTGGGTCTGTAAAGACCCAGGGCCCTTAATTCTATAGATGAGTCTAATCTCTGGGTGCTCACAGTCCCGTCTCCAGAGTCACTCTGTACATCCTCAGTCTCCCACAAAGGGACTCTTCTGTGTCTGGCAGTCGCTTCTCAGTAAGAGAGGAGGATGGTGCTTTTTGAGGAGAGGTTGGGAAGACCATGGTCTCCTTTATCCTCTTAAAATAATTAAGGAGTCTTCATTGTGAGAAATGTCTGTGGTGAGACAGTTTGAGGAAGCGAGTGAGTTAAAAAGGGGCTGGAGGGCTGAAAATGCAGGCATTTTACTAGAAACTGACTTTGATATACAGACGTGTGGGGTATCATTTGAAGTCAGAAAGTCAGAAATACCTAACAGGTCTGATACCTGGGGTAACATAGGGAGGGATCTCTAGGGGTAGAGAGGGGTCCAGTGCAAGAGTAGGGTAGAGCCTAGTGACCAGCCCTGGCATTGCAAATGCCTGACACATCTGTAATTTTCACAGTAAGGACCTCTCTGTAGCTGTAAGGGGATGCTCTCGGGATAGGGAGGTCCGTATTAAGACTAAGATGGTGTGTATGTATCTGCCTACCCCTATTCTTCTCTGGAGTGTTGTGGCCTCCCGAGTCTTGGTAGGGACCCTAGAAAGCAGATTGTCCCGGGCACCGCGGGCTTTCCCGCATCCTTGTTCGGTCAACAGTTGCTCTGGAGATCTCTGCTTGTGTCTTGGCCTTTCCTGTCCTGGATGTGTGGAGAAGCCAGGGTGTGTGTGGCTGTCCTCATATGTTTTGAACAATAAGTTGACTTTGGGGGTGGTGGAGGAATGTGTGCTTTAGAGAAACTGCATTGTTTGCCTTTCCTCCCCTTTCCTTCTCAGCCCCCGGGAGCCCCATCCGATGTTCTCCACTCCTGCTTCCTTGCCTCAGAGTGCTGTTGGGTGCAATGTGGGCACAAGGACCCTTCAACCCTCTCAGCAGGTGAGTGAATATAACTGTGGTCACCCGTGACCAGCAACAATGATTCCTCTCCATCGTTAATGTCCATTCCTATTCCTTTAACCTCGGCAGTAGACTTAAAGTCCTACCTTAAATCCCCAGGTAAGTAAAGCCCTTACATCCCTACTCTTTGCTTGTCACGGAGGCAACTGCCAATGCTCAAAACAGGGCTGTTTCCTGAGAGAGTATTTAATAACGACTATTACTAATAAGCAAGCAGATGATGCTTCTCAAACCACTGGACTTGCCCTGCCCCCAAATTTTCCTCACCTATTCCACATCCATCCACATTCTTCACAGACATCACACTCGCCCAACTTCCAAATCATTCTGTCAACCTTTTGATTTTCTCTAGTTCACACATTCTAAACACTCCCATCCCCTTGTCATATCTTCCCAATGATTGTCTTCTACTATTCTGTGTATCGAATTAAGTCCTTGCTCAATATTTACAAACATGCCAAGGTTCTGCTAAAAAAAAAACTGACCCACCACCCCAGCTTTATATTCTTTTTATAAAGTTCTGCAGTCTCCACACCTGGCAGTGCACAGGTTAGGGTGGGATGACCAAAGGGAGATAACTTTTTTTTTTTTTCTTTCTATTCTCTCGACAGCATATGCCCACAGCGTTTCCTGGTCTTGAGAACCATCCGTCACCTACTGGGGACCTTTGCTTGTAATCTTACTAACCATTAAGATGGAGCCATAAGCTCTGCTGCTACATCAAAGGGAAGGTGTTGGCTTGTGTGTGTGTCTGCGTGTGAGTGGAGAGGGTTAGGGTTAGCTGGCATGAAGGGGAGAGCAGTGAGGAAGAGGAGACCACTGTGGACACAGAAGCTGCTTCTGGAAATGGGGGCTGGGGCTCTGCGCAGGGAACTGGTTCTGTTTGATTCGACTGTGGGTCTGAGGAGACCCGGGGCCCTGAATTCTATAGATGGGTCTGACCTCTGGGTGCTCACAGTCCCGTCTCCAGACTCACTCTGTACATCCTCAGTCTCCCACGAAGGGACTCTTCTGTGTCTGGCAGTCACTTCTGGGAAAGAGGACGAAGGTTCTCTTTGAGGAGAGAGACAAGGAAGACCATGGTCTCCACTATGTATCAATCGTATATATTGAGCACTTATTGTGTGCAGAGTACTGTACTAAGCTCTTGGGAAGTACAAGTTGGCAACATCTAGAGATAGTCCCTGCCCAACAGTCGGTTCACAGTCTAAAACCTTTTCCTCTCCCTGACTTTCCCATTTCTGTTGACGGCACTACCATCCTTCCCGTCTCACAAGCCCGCAACCTTGGTGTCATCCTCGACTCCGCTCTCTCATTCACCCCTCACATCCAAGCCGTCACCAAAACCTGCCGGTCTCAGCTCCGCAACATTGCCAAGATCCGCCCTTTCCTCTCCATCCAAACTGCTACCCTGCTCATTCAAGCTCTCATCCTATCCCGTCTGGACTACTGCACCAGCCTTCTCTCTGATCTCCCATCCTCGTGTCTCTCTCCACTTCAATCCATACTTCATGCTGCTGCCCGGATTATCTTTGTCCAGAAACGCTCTGGGCACATTACTCTCCTCCTCAAAAATCTCCAGTGGCTACCAATCAATCTGCCCATCAGGCAGAAACTCCTCACCCTGGGCTTCAAGGCTGTCCATCACCTCGCCCCCTCCTACCTCACCTCCCTTCTCTCCTTCTACTGCCCAGCCCGCACCCTCCGCTCCTCCACCGCTAATCTCCTCAATGTACCTTGTTCTCGCCTGTCCTGCCATCGACCCCCGGCCCACGTCATCCCCCGGGCCTGGAATGCCCTCCCTCTGCCCATCCGCCAAGCTAGCTCTCTTCCTCCCTTCAAGGCCCTGCTGAGAGCTCACCTCCTCCAGGAGGCCTTCCCAGACTGAGCCCCTTCCTTCCTCTCCCCCTCGTCCCCCTCTCTATCCCCCCATCTTACCTCCTTCCCTTCCCCACAGCACCTGTATATATGTATATATGGTTGTACATATTTATTACTCTATTTTACTTGTACATTTCTATCCTATTTTATTTTGTTGGTATGTTTGGTTCTGTTCTCTGTCTCCCCCTTTTAGACTGTGAGCCCACTGTTGGGTAGGGACTGTCTCTATGTGTTGCCAATTTGTACTTCCCAAGCGCTTAGTACAGTGCTCTGCACATAGTAAGCGCTCAATAAATATGATTGATTGATAAAAGGGGGAGACAGAGAACAAAACCAAGCATGCTAACAAAATAAAATAAATAGAATAGAATGAAATAAACTCAGTTAAGGAGTCTTCATTGTGAGAGATCTGTGGTGAGACAGATTGAGGAAGCGAGAGAGGCTGGAGGGCCGAAAATGCGGGCACTGTACTAGAAACCGACTTTACGATATACAGAAGTGTGGGGTATCTTCTGAAGTCAGAAATACCAGTCATACAGGTCAGATACCTGGGACAACATGGGGAGGGATCTCTAGGGGTAGAGGGGAGCCCAGTGCAAGAGCAGAGTAGAAACTAGTGAGCAGTCTTGGCATCGCAAATGCCTTACACATCTATAGTTTTCACAGAAAGGACCTTTCCGTAGCTGTAAGGGGACATTCTCGGGGGAGAGAAGTCCGTGTCAAGACTGAGATGGTGTGTATTTGTTTTCCTACCCCTACTCTTCTCTGGAGTGTTGTAGCCTTCTGAGTCTCAGCTGGGCCCATAGAAAGCAGATAAAGACCCAGGCACTGTAAGCTTCCCCGCTCAGTCAGCAATTGCCCTGGAAACCTCTTGTAAATATTGTCTTGGCCTTTCCTGGCCCCTAAGTGTGGAGAAGCCAGGGTGTGTGTGGCTGTCCTCATGTGTTTTGAACAATCAGTTGATCAGGGGGTGGTGAAGGTACGTGTGCTTTAGAGAAACTGCATTGTTTGCCTCTCCTCTCCTTCTCAGCCCCCAGGAGCCCCATCAGATGTCCTGCACTCCTGCTCTCTTGCCTTGAAATGCTGTTGGGTGCAGTGTGGGCACTAGGACCCTTCAACCCTCTCAGCAGGTGAGTGAACTTAACTGTTGTCACCTGTGACCAGCAACAGTGATTCCTCTCCATTGTTAATGCCCATTCCTATGGCCTTTAACCTCTGTTCTAGACCTAAGTCATGCCTCAAATCCCCAGTGCTCTCTACTCCTTCCTTGCCACTGAGGCAGCTGCCAATGCTCAAAATAGGGCTGTTTTTTTCTGAGAGAGTATCTAATAAAGACTCTTACTAATAACCGAGCAGATGGTGCTCCTCAAGCTACTGGATTTGCTCTGCTGTCAAATCTTCCTCACCTGTTCCACAGTAATCCTCATTCTTTGCAGACATCACACCTGCCTGACTTCCATATCATTCTGTCAACTTTGATTCCCTTTAGTTCACACATTCTAAACACTCCCATCCCCTAGTCTTACCTTCCCAATGACCATCTTGTACTATTCCTTGTGTTGAATTACTTCCTTCCTTAATGCTTAAAAACCTGCTCCAGTTCCACTAATTAAAAAAAAAAACCCAAACTGACCCACCACTCTAGCTTTATATTCTTTTTTATGAAGTTCTGAAGTCTCCATACTTGGCAGTGCACAGGTTATGGTGGGATGACCAAAGTGAGACTTCATTTTTTTGTTGTTTCTTCCATGCCCCTAGTTTCTCTACAGCAGATGCCCTGTGTGTTTCCTGGCCTTGAGAATCATCTGTTGGCTGTCGCCTTTCGGTTCTAATCAGACCAGCCACTGAGATGGAGCTGTGTACTCTGCTGCTGCATAAAAGAGAAGGAGTTGTTTGTGTGTGTCTGCATGCCTGTGCCTGCGTGTGAGTGGAGGGGGTTGGGGTTAGCTGGCTTGAGGGGGAGAGCAGTGAGGAAGAGGA
Source organism: Tachyglossus aculeatus (assembly GCF_015852505.1). Taxonomy (NCBI): domain Eukaryota; kingdom Metazoa; phylum Chordata; class Mammalia; order Monotremata; family Tachyglossidae; genus Tachyglossus; species Tachyglossus aculeatus. The sequence continues at coordinate 136,174,593 of NC_052101.1, forward strand.
GACCACTGTGGACACAGAAGCTGCTTCTGGAATTGGGGGCTGGGGCTCTGTGCAGGGAACTGATTCTGTTTGACTCGACTGTGGGTCTGAGAAGACCCAGGGCCCTTAATTCTATAGAGGGGTCTAATCTCTGGGTGCTCACAGTCCTGTCTCCAGAATCACTCTGGACATCCCCTGCCCCCCTGAAGGAACTCTTTTGTTTCACACAGTTGTTTTTGGGGAAGAGAGGAGGGAGATGTCTTGTGAAGAGAGAGGCAGGGAAGGTCATTATCCACTTGATCTTCTGGGAAACTGAATTATGGGGAGTTGATTGTGAGATGAATGTCAGAGGTGAGAGAGATAGCATGAGTAGGTTGCCTAGAGGCTGGAGAGCTGAAACTGCAGGCATGGTGGTAGAAACTGACTTTCCAATCTGCAGAAGTGTGGGATATATTTGTCAGAAATACCAGCCTTACAGGTCTAATACTGAGGGTAGAAAGTGGTTGAGTACAAGAGTAGGGCAAAGCATAGTGAACAGTCATCTTTGGAACTGCTCTGCACCTCTGTAGAGTCCACAGAAGGAACACTTTCTGTATGTGTAAGGGCTTGCTCTCAGGGGTGAGGGTGTGTGTGTGTGTCCCCACCCCATTCTTCTCTGGAGTATTGTAGCCTTCTACCTGAGTTTGTTATTGGTAGGGAGCATAGAAAGCAGAAAAAGTCCTGGGTATTGCAGGCCTTAACACACACCTGTACAGTTAGTAGTTGTCCTGTTGTCACTTTTTGTCCACACTATCCTTGGCGTGGGTTTGTGGTGATCCAGTGTCGGGGAGGCAAAAGTGGAGAAGCCAGGCTGTCTGGGTGGGTGCCTTGTCATGTGTGGTGTGTGGCTTTTTTTTGGTACAGTCAGTTGATTGGGTGGTGGTGGAGGAATGTCCTTGAGAGAAACTGCATTGTTTGCATTTCTTTCCCTTTCCTTCTCAGCCCCCAGGAGCATCATCAGATCTCCTCCACTCCTTGCTCTTGTGCCCACGGAGTGCTGCTGGAGACCATCTGGGCACTAGGACCACCTCGGCCATCTCATGGCAGGTGAGAGTGAATTAAACTTTGTTCTCTCCTGTACTCAACAACAGTGGTTCCCCTCCCCCATAGACACCCAGGGTATTGCCTTTGCTCTCTGGTCTAGACTTAGCTCCCGCCTTAATCCCCCACCGTTCCCTACTCCCTCCTTGCTCAGTGAGGCAAATGCCAGTGCTCAAAACAGAGTTCCGTACATCAGAAGCATTTAATAAGCGTAATGATTGCTACCCAAGAGTCGGGTGCTTGTGAAGCCCCTGGATTTACCCTGTCCCCAAATGTTCCTCACCTATTCCACATCCATCTTCATTCTTCCTAGATTTCCCACGTGACTTGTGAATATTCCTTCTAACTTTGCTTTCCCTAGCTTGGCACATCTGAAACTCACAACCACTTTTTTCCCTTCCCGATGACCATCTTCTACCGCTCTCTCTGCTGAATTATTTCCTCATTGCTATCACACATGGCCACAGTTTTCCCTAAGTAAGAAAATAAAACAAAAAATAGCCTGCTACTCCAACTTTTATATCCTTTTCTCCCAGGTCCTGCAGCCTCAACACCGGGATAGGGTGGGGTGGGATGCCCAAAGTGATTTTTTTTTCTAATTTTTTGACTTGCTCTTAATTTCTCTACAGCAGATGCCCAATGCATGTCCCAGCCTCGTGAACTCTCCCTCTTCCATTTGGACCATCGGGTCAAGTATCAGACTTGCCCTGCTGTTGAGATGGAGCTGTTGGCTGTGCTGTCACTTCAAAGGGAAGGTTTTTTTTTTTCTCCGTGTGTGTTTGAATGGATAGGGTTAGCTGGATTTGGGGAGAGAGAGCAGCGAGGAAGAGGAGGCCACTGTGGACCCAGAAGCTTGTTCTGGATATGGGGGTTGGGGCTCTGTGCAGGGAACTGGTTCTGTTTGACTTGACTGTGGGTGTGAGAAGACCCGGGGCCCTTAATTCTATAGACGGGTCTAATCTCTGGGTGCTCACAGTCCTGTCTCCAGAGTCACTCTGTACATCCTCAGTCTCCCACGAAGGGACTCTTCTGTGATGACGGTCACTTCTGGGGAGGGGAGGTGGTTTTGTGAAGAGAGGGGCAGGGACATTGGTCTACCTGATCATCTGAGAAACTGAATTATGGGGACTTTGGTGAAAGAATGAGGTGTGGTGAGTAAGTTGCCTAGAGGGTGAAGAGCTGAAAATGCAGGCATGGTACTAGAGACTGACTTTTCAATATGGAGAAGTGTGGGGTATATTTAAGTCAGAAATACCAGCCTTATAGGTCTGATACTGAGGGTAGAGAGGGGTTGAGCATAGTGAACAGTTCTTTGGAACTGCTCTGCACATATGTAACTTCCACAGAAGGAACCTTTACAGTATCTGTAAGGGGTTGCTCCCAGGGGTGCAGGAGGTGAGTGTCAAGATTGTGTGTGGGGGGGGGGGGGAGCGGGTGGAGGTGAACGTAGAAAGCAGATAAAGTCCTGGGCATTGCAGGCCTTAACACACCCCTGTTCAGTCAGTAGTTGCCCTGGAGAGGGACCTGTTGTCACTTTTTTTTTTTTGTCCATGCTATCCTTGGCATGGGTTTGTGGAGATGCAGTGTCAGGGGAAGGCAAAAGTGGAGAAGCCAGGTTATCTGTGTGGGTGCCTCATCGTGTATGGTGGCTTTTTTTTGGTAAAATCTGTTGCTTTGGGGGTTGTGGAAGAATGCGTTTGAGAGAAACTGCATCGTCTGCCTTTCTTTCCCTTTCCTTCTCAGCCCCCAGGAGCACCATCAGATCTCCTTCACTCCTTGCTCTTGTGCCCACGGAGTGCTGTTCGGGACCATCTGGGCACTAGGACCACCTAGATCATTTCATGGCAGGTGAGAGTGAATTCAACTTTGTTCTCATCTGTGCTCACCAACACTGGTTTCCCTCCCTCATTGACACCCCACCCCCCACCTCAGGGTATTGCCTTCATCTGGTCTAGATTTAGCTCCAGCCTTAAATCCCCACTGTTCCCTACTCCCTCCTTGCCCACTGAAGCAAATGCCAGTGCTCAAAGCAGAGTTCTGTACATCAGAAGCATTTAATAAATATTATTATTACTACCCAAGAGTCGGGTGCCTGTGAAGCCCCTGGATTTACCCTGTCCCCCAAATGTTTCTCACCTATTCCACATCCATCTTCATTCTTCCCAGCTGTCCCACCTGACTTGTAAATATTCCTTCTAACTTTGATTCCCCTAGCTTGGCACATCTGAAACTCACAACCACATTTTTCCCTTCCCGATGACCACCTTCTACCGCTCTCTGTGCTGAACTATTCCCTCGGTGCTATCAAATATGGCTACAGTTTTCCCTAAGTAAGAAAACAAAACAAATTAACATGCCACTCCCACTTTACATTGTTTTCCCACAAGTCCTGCAGCCTCAACACCTGGCCAGGGATAGGTTGGGGTGGGATGCCCAAAGCAAATTTTTTTTTTTTGACTAGCTCTTACTTTCTCTACAGCAGATGCCCAGTGCATTTCCCAGCCTCATGGACTTACCCCTCTGCCATTTGGACCATCGGGTCAAGTATCAGACTTGACGTGCTTTTGAGCTGGATCTGTGGGCTGTACTGTCACCTCAAAGGGAAGGTGGGGTTTTTTTTTGTGTGTGTGTGTAGAGGGTTAGCTGGATCGGGGGAGAGAGAGCAACAAGGAAGAGGAAGCCACTGTGGACACTCAAGCTGCTTCTGGAAATGGGAGTTGGGGCTCTGTTCAGGGAACTGGTTCTGTTTGACTTGACTGTGGGCCTGAGAAGACCCAGGGCCCTTAATTCTATAGATGGGTCTAATCTCTGGGTGCTCACAGTCCTGTCTCCAGAGTCACTCTGTACATCCTCAGTCTCCCACAAAGGGACTCTTCTGTGTCTGGCAGTCGCTTCTCAGTAAGAGAGGAGGACGGTGCTTTTTGAGGAGAGGTTGGGAAGACCATGGTCTCCTTTATCCTCTTAAAACAATTAAGGAGTCTTCATTGTGAGAAATGTCTGTGGTGAGACAGTTTGAGGAAGCGAGTGAGTTAAGAGGCTGGAGGGCTGAAAATGCAGGCATTTTACTAGAAACTGACTTTGATATACAGACGTGTGGGGTATCATTTGAAGTCAGAAATACCATACAGGTCTGATACCTGGGGTAAAGTGGGGAGGGATCTCTAGGGGTAGAGAGGGGTCCAGTGCAAGAGTAGGGTAGAGCCTAGTGACCAGCCCTGGCATTGCAAATGCCTGACACATCTGTAATTTTCACAGTAAGGACCTCTCTGTAGCTGTAAGGGGATGTTCTCAGGGGAGAGGGAGGTCCGTGTTAAGACTAAGACGGGTGTGTGTGTGTGTGTGTGTGTGTGTGTCTGTCTGCCTACCCCTATTCTTCTCTGGAGTGTTGTGGCCTCCTGAGTCTTTGGTAGGGACCCTAGAAAGCAGATTAATTCCCAGGCACCACGGGCTTTCCCACATCCTTGTTCGGGGCAACAGTTGCCCTGGAAACCTCTGCTAGTGTCTTGGCCTTTCCTGTCCTGGATGTGTGGAGAAGCCAGGGTGTGTGTGGCTGTCCTCATATGTTTTGAACAATAAGTTGACTTTGGGGGTGGTGGAGGAATGTGTGCTTTAGAGAAACTGCATCATTTGCCTTTCCTCCCCTTTCCTTCTCAGCCCCCGGGAGCCCCATCCGATGTTCTCCACTCCTGCTTTCTTGCCTCGGAGTGCTGTTGGGTGCAATGTGGGCACAAGGACCCTTCAACCCTCTCAGCAGGTGAGTGAATTTAACTGTGGTCACCCGTGACCAGCAACAATGATTCCTCTCCATCATTAATGTCCATTCCTATTCCTTTAACCTCGGCAGTAGACTTAAAGTCCTACCTTAAATCCCCAGGTAAGTAAAGCCCTTACATCCCTACTCTTTGCTTGTCACGGAGGCAACTGCCAATGCTAAAAATAGGGCTCTTTACTGATAGAGTATTTAATAACGACTATTACTAATAAGTGAGCAGATGATGCTCCTTAAACCACTGGACTTGCCCTGCCCCCAAATATTCCTCACCTATTCCACATCCATCCTCATTCTTCGCAGACATCACACCCGCCGAACTTCCAAATCATTCTGTCAACCTTGATTTCCTTTAGTTCACACATTCTAACCACTCCTATCCCCTTGTCGTATCTTCCCAATGATTGTCTTCTACTATTCCATGTATTGAATTAAGTCCTCGCTCAATATTTACAAACACGCCCCAGGTCCGCCAAAAAGAAACTGACCCACCCCAGCTTTATATTCTTTTTATAAAGTTCTGCAGTCTCCACACCTGGCAGTGCACAGGTTATGGTCGGATGACCAAAGGGAGATAACTTTTTTTCTTTCTACTCTCTCGACAGCATACGCCCACAGCGTTTCCTGGTCTCGGGAACCATCCGTCACCTACTGGGGACCTTTGCTTGTAATCTCACTAACCATTAAGATGGAGCCGTGAGCTCTGCTGCTACGTCAAAGGGAAGGTGTTGGCTTGTGTGTGTGTGTGTCTGCGTGTGAGTGGAAAGGGTTAGGGTTAGCTGGCTCGAAGGGGAGAGCAACAACTCTCCCCTTCAACAACAACTCTCTCCTTGACCCCCTCCAGTCTGGCTTCCATCCCCTACATTCCACGGAAACTGCCCTCTCAAAGGTCACCAATGACCTCCTGCTTGCCAAATCCAACGGCTCATACTCTGTCCTAATCCTCCTCGACCTCTCAGCTGCCTTTGACACTGTGGACCACCCCCTTCTCCTCAACACGCTATCTGACCTTGGCTTCACAGACTCCGTCCTCTCCTGGTTCTCCTCTTACCTCTCCGGTCGTTCTTTCTCAGTCTCTTTTGCAGGCTCCTCCTCCCCCTCCCATCCTCTTACTGTGGGGGTTCCCCAAGGTTCAGTGCTCGGTCCCCTTCTGTTCTCCATCTACACGCACTCCCTTGGTGACCTCATTCGCTCCCATGGCTTCAACTATCATCTCTATGCTGATGACACCCAGATCTACATCTCTGCCCCTGCTCTCTCCCCCTCTCTCCAGGCTCGCATCTCCTCCTGCCTTCAGGACATCTCCATTTGGATGTCTGCCCACCACCTAAAGCTCAACATGTCGAAGACTGAACTCCTCGTCTTCCCTCCCAAACCTTGCCCTCTCCCTGACTTTCCCATCTCTGTTGACGGCACTACCATCCTTCCCGTCTCACAGGCCCGCAACCTTGGTGTCATCCTCGACTCCGCTCTCTCATTCACCCCTCACATCCAAGCCGTCACCAAAACCTGCTGGTCTCAGCTCCGCAATATTGCCAAGATCCGCCCTTTCCTCTCCATCCCAACCGCTACCCTGCTCATTCAAGCTCTCATCCTATCCCATCTGGACTACTGCATCAGCCTTCTCTCTGATCTCCCATCCTCGTGTCTCTCCCCACTTCAATCCATACTTCATGCTGCTGCCCGGATTATCTTTGTCCAGAAATGCTCTGGGCATGTTACTCCCCTCCTCAAAAATCTCCAATGGCTACCAATCTATCTGCGCATCAGGCAGAAACTCCTCATCCTGGGCTCAAGGCTGTCCATTACCTCACCCCCTCCTACCTCACCTCCCTTCTCTCCTTCTACAGCCCACCCCGCACCCTCTGCTCCTCTGCCACTATTCTCCTCACCGTACCTCATTCTCGCCTGTCCCGCCATCGACCCCCGGCCCACGTCATCCCCCGGGCCTGGAATGCCCTCCCTCTGCCCATTCGCCAAGCTAGCTCTCTTCCTCCCTTCAAGGCCCTACTGAGAGCTCACCTCCTCCAGGAGGCCTTCCCAGACTGAGCCCCTTCCTTCCTCTCCCCCTCGTCCCCCTCTCTATCCCCCCATCTTACCTCCTTCCCTTCCCCACAGCACCTGTATATATGTTTGTACGTATTTATTACTCTATTTTACTTGTACATATCTATTCTATTTTATTTTGTTAGGATGTTTGGTTTTGTTCTCTGTCTCCCCCTTTTAGACTGTGAGCCCACTGCTGGGTAGGGACTGTCTCTATATGTTACCAACTTGTCCTTCCCAAGCGCTTAGTACAGTGCTCTGCACACAGTAAGCGCTCAATAAATACGATTGATGATGATGAGAGCAGTGAGGAAGAGGAGACCACTGTGGACACAGAAGCTGCTTCTGGAAATGGGGGCTGGGGCTCTGTGCAGGGAACTGGTTTTGTTTGACTCGACTATGGGTCTGAGAAGACCCAGGGCCCTTAATTCTGTAGATGGGTCTAATCTCTGGGTGCTCACAGTCCCGTCTCCAGAGTCACTCTGTACATCCTTAGTCTCCCACGAAGGGACTCTTCTGTGTCTAGCAGTCACTTCTGGGAAAGAGGAGGAAGGTGCTCTTTGAGGAGAGAGACAAGGAAGACCATGGTCTCCACTATCAATCAATCAATCGTATTTACTGAGCACTTACTTTGTGCAGAGCACCGTACTAAGTGCTTGGGAAGTACAAGTTGGCAACATATAGAGACAGTCCCTACCCAACAGTGGGCTCACAGTCTAAAAGGGGGAGACAGAGAACAAAACCAAACATACTAACAAAATAAAATAAATAGAATAAAATAAACTCAATTAAGGAGTCTTCATTGTGAGAGATCTGTGGTGAGACAGATTGAGGAAGCCAGAGAGGCTGGAGGGCCGAAAATGCAGGCACTGTACTAGAAACCGACTTTATGATATACAGAAGTGTGGGATATCTTCTGAAGTCAGAAATACCAGTCATACAGGTCAGATACCTGGGACAACATGGGGAGGGATCTCTAAGAGTCGAGGGGAGCCCAGTGCAAGAGCAGAGTAGAAACTAGCGAGCAGGCTTGGCATCGCAAATGCCTTACACATCTATAGTTTTCACAGAAAGGACCTTTCCGTAGACGTATAGGGACATTCTCAGGGGAGATAAGTCAGTGTCAAGACTAAGATGGTGTGTATTTGTTTTCCTACCCCTACTCTTCTCTGGAGTGTTGTAGCCTCCTGAATCTCAGCAGGGACCATAGAAAGCAGATAAAGACCCAGGCACTGTAAGCTTCCCCGCTCAGTCAGCAGTTGCCCTGGAAACCTCTTGTTTGTGTCTTGGCCTTTCCTGGCCGGGAAGTGTGGAGAAGCCAGGGTGTGTGTGGCTGTCCTCATGTGTTTTGAACAATCAGTTGATCTGGGGGTGGTGAAGGCACGTGTGCTTTAGAGAAACTGCATCATTTGCCTCTCCTCTCCTTTGCTTCTCAGCCCCCAGGAGCCCCATCAGATGTCCTCCACTCCTGCTCTCTTGCCTTGGAATGCTGTTAGGAGCAGTGTGGGCACTAGGACCCTTTAACCCTCTCAGCAGGTGAGTGAACTTAACTGTCACCTGTGACCAGCAACAATGATTCCTCTCCATTGTTAATGCCCATTCCTATGGCCTTTAACCTTTGTTCTAGACCTAAGTCATGCCGCAAATCCCCAGTGGTCTCTACTCCTTCCTTGCCACTGAGGCAGCTGCCAATGCTCAAAATAGGGCTGTTTTTCTTCTGAGAGTATTTAATAAAGACTCTTACTAATAACTGAGCAGATGATCCTCAAGCTACTGGATTTGCTCTGCTGCCAAATCTTCCTCACCTGTTCCACAGTATCCTCATTCTTTGCAGACATCACACCTGCCTGACTTCCATATCATTCTGTCAACTTTGATTCCCTTTAGTTCACACATTCTAAACACTCCCATCCCCTAGTCTTATCTTCCCAATGATCATCTTGTACTATTCCTTGTGTTGAATTACTTCCTTCCTTAATGCTTACAAACCTGCTCCAGTTCCACTAATTAAAAAAAAACCCAAACTGACCCCCCACTCTAGCTTTATATTCTTTTTTTATAAAGTTCTGAAGTCTCCATACTTGGCAGTGCACAGGTTATGGTGGGATGACCAAAGTGAGACTCTGTTTTTGTTGTTTCCTCCCCCTCCCCCCCCCCCGCACACCCCTAGTTTCTCTACAGCAGATGCCCTATGTGTTTCCTGGCCTTGAGAATCATCTGTTGGCTGTCGACCTTTGGTTCTAATCAGAACAGCCACTGAGATGGAGCTGTGTACTCTGCTGCTACATAAAAGAGAAGTTGTGTGTGTGTGTCTGCATGCCTGTGTGTGAGTGGAGGGGGTTGGGGTTAGCTCCTCCTCCTTAACTTCCTTAGCCCCTCCTTAACTTCCATCTTCAACCGTTCACTCTCCACTGGTTCCTTCCCCTCTGCCTTCAAACATGGCCATGTCTCTCCCATCCTAAAAAAAACCCTCTCTTGACCCCACCTCACCTTCTAGTTATCGCCCCATATCCCTCCTACCATTCATTTCGAAACTCCTTGTACAAGTTCTCTACACGCGCTGCCTAGAATTCCTCAACAACGACTCTCTCCTCGACCCCCTCCAGTCTGGCTTCCGTCCCCTACATTCCACGGAAACTGCCCTCTCAAAGGTCACCAATGACCTCCTGCTTGCCAAATCCAACGGCTCCTACTCTGTCCTAATCCTCCTCTACCTCTCAGCTGCCTTCGACACTGTGGACCACCCCCTTCTCCTCAACACGCTATCTGACCTTGGCTTCACAGACTCCGTCCTCTCCTGGTTCTCCTCTTATCTCTCCGGTCGTTCATTCTGTCTCTTTTGCAGGCTCCTTCTCCCCCTCCCATCCCCTTAATGTGGGGGTTCCCCAAGGTTCAGTGCTTGGTCCCCTTCTGTTCTTGATCTACAAGCACTCCCTTGGTGACCTCATTCGCTCCCACGGCTTCAACTATCATCTCTACGCTGATGACACCCAGATCTACATCTCTGCCCCTGCTCTCTCCCCCTCTCTCCAGGCTCGCATCTTCTCCTGCCTTCAGGACATCTCCATTTGGATGTCTGCCCGCCACCTAAAGCTCAGCATGTCAAAGACTGAACTCCTTGTCTTCCCTCCCAAACCTTGCCCTCTCCCTGACTTTCCCATCTCTGTTGACAGCACTACCATCCTTCCCGTCTCACAAGCCGGCAACCTTGGTGTCATCCTCGACTCTGCTCTCTCATTCACCCCTCACATCCAAGCCGTCACCAAAACCTGCCGGTCTCAGCTCCACAACATCGCCAAGATCCGCCCTTTCCTCTCCATCCATACCGCTACCCTGCTCGTTCAAGCTCTCATCCTATCCCCTTTGGACTACTGCATCAGCCTTCTCTCTGATCTCCCATCCTCATGTCTCTCCCCACTTCAATCCATACTTCATGCTGCTGCCCGGATTATCTTTGTCCAGAAACGCTCTGGGCATATTACTCCCCTCCTCAAAAATCTCCAGTAGCTACCAATCAATCTGCGCATCAGGCAGAAACTCCTCACCCTGGGCTTCAAGGCTGTCCATCACCTCGCCCCCTCCTACCTCACCTCCCTTCTCTCCTTCTCCAGCCCAGCCTGCACCCTCCGCTCCTCTGCTGCTAATCTCTTCACTGTACCTCGTTCTCGCCTGTCCCGCCATCGACCCCCGGCCCACGTCATCCCCCAGGCCTGGAATGCCCTCCCTCTGTCCATCCGCCAAGCTCGCTCTCTTCCTGCCTTCAAGGCCCTACTGAGAGCTCACCTCCTCCAGGAGGCCTTCCCAGACTGAGCCCCTTCCTTCCTCTCCCCCTCGTCCCCCTCTCCATCCCCCCCATCTTACCTCCTTCCCTTCCCCACAGCACCTGTATATATGTATATATGTTTGTACATATTTATTACTCAATTTTTTTTAATTTTACTTGTACATATCTATTCTATTTATTTTCTTTTGTTAGTATGTTTGGTTTTGTCTCCCCCTTTTAGACTGTGAGCCCGCTGTTGGGTAGGGACAGTCTCTATATGTTGCCAATTTGTACTTCCTAAGCGCTTAGTACAGTGCTCTGCACACAGTAAGCGCTCAATAAATACGATTGATGATGATGATGATGGTTAGCTGGCTTGAAGGGGAGAGCAGGGCGGAAGAGGAGACCACTGTAGACACAGAAGCTGCTTCTGGAAATGGGGGCTGGGGCTCTGTGCAGGGAACTGGTTCTGTTTGACTTGACTGTGGGTCTGAGAAGACCCAGGGCCCTTAATTCTATAGATGGGTCTAATCTCTGGGTGCTCACAGTCCTGTCTCCAGAATCACTCTGGACATCCCCTGCCCCCCTGAAGGAACTCTTTTGTGTCACACAGTTGTTTTGGGGGAATAGAGGAGGGAGATGTCTCGAAGAGAGAGGCAGGGAAGGTCATTATCCACTTGATCTTCTGGGAAACTGAATTATGGGGAGTTGATTGTGAGATGAATGTCAGAGGTGAGAGAGATAGCATGAGTAGATTGCCTAGAGGCTGGAGAGCTGAAACTGCAGCCATGGTGGTAGAAACTGACTTTCCAATCTGCAGAAGTGTGGGATATATTTGTCAGAAATACCAGCCTTACAGGTCTAATACTGAGGGTAGAAAGTGGTTGAGTACAAGAGTAGGGCAAAGCATAGTGAACAGTCGTCTTTGGAACTGCTCTGCACCTCTATAGAGTCCACAGAAGCAACGTTTTCTGTATGTGTTAGGGCTTGCTCTCAGGGGTGAGGGTGTGTGTGTCCCCACCCCATTCTTCTCTGGAGTATTGTAGCCTTCTACCTGAGTTTGTTATTGGTAGGGAACATAGAAAGCAGAAAAAGTCCTGGGTATTGCAGGCCTTAACACACACCTGTTCAGTTAGTAGTTGTCCTGTTGTCACTTTTTGTCCACACTATCCTTGGCGTGGGTTTGTGGAGATCCAGTGTCGGGGAGGCAAAAGTGGAGAAGCCAGGCTGTATGGGTGGGTGCCTTGTCATGTGTGGTGTGTGGTTTTTTTTTGGTACAGTCAGTTGATTGGGTGTTGATGGAGGAATGTCCTTGAGAGAAACTGCATCGTTTGCATTTGTTTCCCTTTCCTTCTCAGCCCCCAGGAGCACCATCAGATCTCCTCCACTCCTTGCTCTTGTGCCCACGGAGTGCTGCTGGAGACCATCTGGGAACTAGGACCACTTCGGTCATCTCATGGCAGGTGAGAGTGAATTCAACTTTGTTCTCTCCTGTACTCAACAACAATGTTTCCCCTCCTCCATGGACACCCAGGGAATTGCCCTTGCTCTCTGGTCTAGACTTAGCTCCCGCCTTAATTCCCCACCATTCCCTACTCCCTCCTTGCCCACTGAGGCAAATGCCAGTGCTCAAAGCAGACTTTTGTACATCAGAAGCATTTAATAAGCGTAATGATTGCTACCCAAGGGTCGGGTGCCTGTGAATCCCCTGGATTTACCCTGTCCCCAAATGTCCCTCACCTATTCCATATCCATCTTCATTCTTCCTAGCTGTCCCACCTGACCTGTAAATATTCCTTCCAACTTTGCTTTCCCTAGCTTGGCACATCTGAAACTCACAACCACTTTTTTCCCTTCCCGATGACCGTCTTCTACCGCTGTGTGTGCTGAATTATTTCCTCATTGCTATCACACATGGCCACAGTTTTCCCTAAGTAAGAAAACAAAACAAAAACTAGCCTGCTACTCCAACTTTATATCCTTTTCTCACAAGTCCTGCAGCCTCAACACCGGGGTGGGAGGCCCAAAGTGATTTTTTTTTTCTAATTTTTCTACTAGCTCTTAATTTCTCTTCAGCAGATGCCCAATGCATTTCCCAGCCTCATGGACTCTCCCTTTGCCATTTGGACCATCGGGTCAAGTATCAGACTTGCCCTGCTGTTGAGATGGAGCTGTTGGCTGTGCTGTCACCTCAAAGGGAAGGGTTTTTTTTTTTTGTGTGTGTGTGTGTGTGTGTTTGTGTAGGTTTAGCTGGATTTGGGGAGAGAGAGCAGCGAGGAAGAGGAGTCCACTGTGGACCCAGAAGCTTGTTCTGGATATGGGGGTTGGGGCTCTGTGCAAGGAACTGGTTCTGTTTGACTCGACTGTGGGTCTGAGAAGACCCATGGCTTTTAATTCTATAGACGGGTCTAATCTCTGGGTGCTCACAGTCCCGTCTCCAGAGTCACTCTGTACATCCTCAGTCTCCCACGAAGGGACTCTTCTGAGTATGATGGTAGCTTCTGGGGAGGGGAGGTGGTTTTGTGAAGAGAGAGGCAGGGAAGTTGGTCTACCTGATCATCTGAGAAACTGAATTATGGGGACTTTGAGAGATGTTGGTGAGAGAATGAGGTGTGGTGAGTAAGTTGCCTAGAGGGTGAAGAGCTGAAAATGCAGGCATGGTACTAGACTGACCTTTCAATATGGAGAAGTGTGGGGTATATTTGTCAGAAATACCAGCCTTATAGGTCTGATACTGAGGGTAGAGAGGGGTTGAGCATAGTGAACAGTTCTTTGGAACTGCTCTGCACATGCATAATTTCCACAGAAGGAACCTTTTCAGTATCTGTGAGCGGTTGCTCCCAGGGGTGCAGGAGGTAAGTGTCAAGATTGTATATGTGTGTAGTGAACATAGCAGATAAAGTCCTGGGCATTGCAGGCCTTAACACACCCCTGTTCAGTCAGTAGTTGCCCTGGAGTGGGACCTGTTGTCTTTTTTTTTTTTTTTTTTTTTTTGGGTCCATGCTATCCTTGGCATGGGTTTGTAGAGATGCAGTGTCAGGGGAAGGCAAAAGTGGAGAAGACAGGCTATCTGTGTGGGTGCCTCATCATGTGTGGTGGCTTTTTTTTTTTTTTTTTGGATTTTGTTTTATTTTTATTTTTTGGTACAATCTGTTGCTTTGGGGGTTGTGGAGGAATGTGTTTGAGAGAAATTGCATCGTCTACCTTTCTTTCCCTTTCCTTCTCAGCCCCCAGGAGCACCATCAGATCTCCTTCACTCCTTGCTCTTGTGCCCACGGAGTGCTGTTGGGGACCGTCTGGGCACTAGGACCACCTCGATCATCTCATGGCAGGTGAGAGTGAATTCAACTTTGTTCTCTTCGGTGCTCACCAACAATGGTTTCCCTCCCTCATCGACACCCCCCACCCCAAAGGGTATTGCCTTCATCTGGTCTAGATTTAGCTCCAGCCCTTAAATCCCCATGTTCCCTACTCCCTCCTTGCCCACTGAGGCAAATGCCAGTGCTCAAAGCAGAGGTCTATACATCAGAAGCATTTAATAAATGTTATTATTACTACCCAAGAGTCAGGTGCCTGTGAAGCCCCTGGATTTACCCTGTCCCCAAAATGTTCCTCACCTATTCTACGTCCATCTTCATTCTTCCCAAATGTTCCTCACCTATTCTACGTCCATCTTCATTCTTCCCAAATGTTCCTCACCTTTTCCACATCCATCTTCATTCTTCCCAGCTTTCCCACCTAACTTGTAAATATTTCTTCCAACTTTGATTCCCCTAGCTTAGCACATCTAAAACTCACAACCACTTTTTTCCCTTCCCGATGACCGTCTTCTACCGCTCTCTGTGCTGAATTATTCCCTCAGTGCTATCAAACATGGCTACAGTTTGCCCTAAGTAAGAAAACAAAACAACTTAACTCGCCATTCCAAATTTACATTGTTTTCCCACAAGTCCTGCAGCCTCAACACCTGGCCAGGGGTAGGTTGGGGAGGGATGCCGAAAGTAAATTTTTTTTTTTTTGACTAGCTCTTACTTTCTCTACAACAGATGCCCAATGCATTTCCCAGCCTCATGGACTACCCCTCGACCATCGGGTCAAGTATTAGACTTGATGTGCTGTTGAGATGGAGCTGTGGGCTGTACTGTCACCTTAAAGGGAAGGTGTTTGGTTTTTTTTTTGTGTGTGTGTAGAGGTTTAGCTGGAATGGGGGAGAGAGAGCAGCAAGGAATTGGAAGCCACTGTGGACACACAAGCTGCTGCTGGAAATGGGGGTTGAGGCTCTGTTCAGGGAGCTGGTTCTGTTTGACTCGACTGTGGGTCTGAGAAGACCAAGGGCCCTTAATTCTATAGATGAGTCTAATCTCTGGGTGCTCACAGTCCCGTCTCCAGAGTCACTCTGTACATTCTCAGTCTCCCACAAAGGGACTCTTCTGTGTCTGGCAGTCGCTTCTCAGTAAGAGAGGAGGACGGTGCTTTTTGAGGAGAGGTTGGGAAGACCATGGTCTCCTTTATCCTCTTAAAACAATTAAGGAGTCTTAATTGTGGAAATGTCTGGTGAGACAGTTTGAGGAAGCAAGTGAGTTAAAAAGAGGCTGGAGGGCTGAAAATGCAGGCATTTTACTAGGAACTGACTTTTATGTACAGAGGTGTGGGATATCATTTGAAGTCAGAAATACCATACAGGTCTGATACCTGGGGAAAAGTGGGTAGGGATCTCTAGGGGTAGAGAGGGGTCCAGTGCAAGAGTAGGGTAGAGCCTAGTGACCAGCCCTGGCATTGCAAATGCCTGACACATCTGTAATTTTCACAGTAAGGACCTCTCTGTAGCTGTAAGGGGATGCTCTCAGGGGAGAGGGAGGTCCGTGTTAAGACTAAGACGGTGTGTGTGTGTCTGTCTGCCTACCCCTATTCTTCTCTGGAGTGTTGTGGCCTTCCGAGTCTTGGTAGGGACCCTAGAAAGCAGATTAAGTCCTGGGCACCGCGGGCTTTCCCACATCCTTGTTCGGTCAACAGTTGCTCCGGAGACCTCTGCTTGTGTCTTGGCCTTTCCTGTCCTGGATGTGTGGAGAAGCCAGGGTGTGTGTGGCTGTCCTCATATGTTTTGAACAATAAGTTGACTTTGGGGGTCGTGGAGGAATGTGTGCTTTAGAGAAACTGCATCGTTTGCCTTTCCTCCCCTTTCCTTCTCAGCCCCCGGGAGCCCCATCCGATGTTCTCCACTCCTGCTTCCTTGCCTTGGAGCGCTGTTGGGTGCAATGTCGGCACTAGGACCCTTCAACCCTCTCAGCAGGTGAGTGAATTGAACTGTGGTCACCTGTGACCAGCAACAATGATTCCTCTCCATCATTAATGTCCATTCCTATTCCTTTAACCTCGGCAGTAGACTTAAAGTCCTGTCTCAAATCCCCAGGTAAGTAAAGCCCTTACATCCCTACTCTTTGCTTGTCATGGAGTCAACTGCCAATGCTCAAAATAGGGCCCATTGCTGAGAGCGTAGTTAATAATGACTATTACTAATAAGCGAGCAGATGATGCTCCTCAAACCACTAGAATTGCCCTGCCCCCAAATTTTCCTCACCTATTCCACATCCATCCTCATTCTTCGCAGACATCACACCCGCCGGACTTCCAAATCATTCCGTCTACCTTGATTTCCTTTAGTTCACACATTCTAAACACTCCCATCCCCTTGTCGTATCTTCCCAATGTCTGTCTTCTATTCCGTGTATTGAATTACTTCCTTGCTCAATATTTACAAACAAGCCCCAGGTCTGCTAAAAAAAAAAAAAAAAAACCCACCACCCCAGCTTTATATTCTTTTTATAAAGTTCTGCAGTCTCCACACCTGGCAGTGCACAGGTTAGGGTTGGATGACCAAAGGGAGAAAACTTTTTTTTTTCTTTCTATTCTTTCGACAGCATATGCCCACAGCGTTTCCTGGTCTCGAGAACCATCTGTCACCTATTGGGGACCTTTGCTTGTAATCTCACTAACCATTAAGATGGAGCCGTGAGCTCTGCTGCTACAGCAAAGGGAAGGTGTTGGCTTTTTTTTTTTTTTTTGTGTGTGTGTGTGTGTGTGTGTGTGTGTGTGTCTGCGTGTGAGTGGAGAGGGTTAGGGTTAGCTGGCTTGAAGGGGAGAGCAGTGAGGAAGAGGAGACCACTGTGGACACAGAAGCTGCTTCTGGAAATGGGGGCTGGGGCTCTGTGCAGGGAACTGGTTCTGTTTGATTTGACTGTGGGTCTGAGGTGACCCGGGGCCCTTAATTCTATAGACAGGTCTGACCTCTGGGTGCTCACAGTCCTGTCTCCAGAGTCACTCTGTACATCCTCAGTCTCCCACGAAGGGACTCTTCTGTGTAGGACATTCACTTCTGGGGTTGGGGGCGGGGGTTTGTGAAGAGAGAGGTAGGGAAGTTGGTCTACCTGACCATCTGAGAAACTGAATTATGGGGACTTTGGTGAGAGATGTCGGTGAGAGAATGAGGTGTGGTAAGTTGCCTAGAGGGTGGAGAGCTGAAAATGCAGGCATGGTACTAGAAACTGACTTTCCAGTATGCAGAAGTGTGGAGTATATTTGTCAGAAATGCCAGCCTTACAGGTCTGATACTGAGGGTAGAGAGGGGCTGAGTGCAGGAGTAGGGTAGAGCATAGTGAGAAGTCCTCTTTGGAACTGTCCTGCACCTATGTGGCTTCCACAGAAGGAACCTTTTTAGTATCTGTAAGGAGTTGCTTTCAGGAGTGAGGGAGGTGTGTCAAGATTAAAAGTATGTGTGTATGTGCACGTGAGTGGGCCCCCCCCCCCCCCATTTTTTGCTGGAGTATTGTAGCCTACCTGTTTTTTTTTTGTTTTTTTTTTTTAATAGGAGCATAGAAAGCAGATAAAGTCCT
Organism: Tachyglossus aculeatus; assembly: GCF_015852505.1. NCBI lineage: Eukaryota > Metazoa > Chordata > Mammalia > Monotremata > Tachyglossidae > Tachyglossus > Tachyglossus aculeatus. The sequence continues at coordinate 136,192,120 of NC_052101.1, forward strand.
AGGCATTGCAGGCCTTAACACACCCCTGTTCAGTCAGTAGTTGCCCTGTTGTCATTTCTTGTCCACGCTATGCTTGGCATGGGTTTGTGGAGATCCAGTGTCAGGGGAAGGCAGAAGTAGAGTAGCCAGGATGTCTCGGTTGATTGGGGGGTTGTAGAGGAATGTCCTTGAGAGAAACTGCATCATTTGCATTTCTTTCCCTTTCCTTCTCAGCCCCCAAGAGCACCATCAGATCTCCTCCACTCTTTGCTCTTGTGCCCATGGAGTGCTGCTGGGGACCGTCTGGGCACTAGGATCACCTCAATCATCTCATGGCAGGTGAGAGTGAATTCAACTTTGTTCTCTCCTGTGCTCACCAACAATGGTTTCCCTCCATCATTGACACTGCTCAGGGTATTGCCTTCATCTAGTCTAGACTTAGCTCCTGCCTTAAATCCCCACTGTTCCCTAGTCCCTCCTTGCCCACTGAGGCAAATGCCAGTGTTCAAAGCAGAGTTCTGTACATCAGAAGGATTTAATAAACGTTATTACTACCCAAGAGTCGGGTGCCTGTGAAGGCCCTGGATTTACCCTGTCCCCAAATGTTCCTCACCTATGCCACATCCATTGTCATTCTTCCCAGCTGTCCCACCTATTCCACATCCATCTTCATTCTTCCCAGCTGTCCCACCTGACTTGTAAATATTTCTTCCAACTTTGATTTCCCCTAGCTTGGCACGTCTGAAACTCACAACCGCTTTTTTTTCCTTCCCAATGACCTCCTTCTACCGCTCTCTGTGCTGAATTATTTCCTCAGCGTTATCAAACGTGGCCCCAGTTTTCCCTAAGTAAGAAAACAAAAGAAAAAGCAACCTGCCACTCCAACTTTACAGTCTTTTCCCACATGTTCTGCAGCCTCAACACCTGGCCCGGATAGGTTGGGGTGGGATGCCCAAAGCAAGATATATAACTTTTTTTTGACAAGCTCTTATTTCTCTACAGCAGATGACCAATGCATTTTCCAGCCTCATGGACTTTTCCTCTGCTAGTTGGACCATTGGATCAAGTATCAGACTTGACCTGCTCTTGAGATGGAGCTGTTGGCTGTACTGTCACCTCAAAAGGAAGATTTTTTTTGTGTGTGTGTGTGTGTGTAGAGGGTTAGGGTTAGCTGGATTGGGAGAGAGCAGCGAGAAAGAGGAGGCCACTGTGGACACAGAAGCGGCTTCTAGAAAAGGGGGTTGGGGCTCTGTGCAGGGAATTGGTTCTGTTTGACTCGACTGTGGGTCTGAGAAGACCCAGGGCCCTTAATTCTATAGACGGGTCTAATCTCTGGATGCTCACAATCCCGTCTCCAGACTCACTCTGTACATCCTCAGTCTCCCACAAAGGGATTCTTCTGTGTCTGGCAGTCGCTTCTGGGAAAGAGAGGAGGAAGGTGCTTTTTGAGGAGAGGCGGGGAAGATCATGGTCTCCTTTTATCCTCTTGAACTCAATTAAGGAGTCTTCATTGTGAGACATGTCTGCAGTGAGACAGAGTGAGGAAGTGAGTGAGTCGCTAAGAGGCCAGAGGGCTGAAAATGTGGGCACTGTACTAGAAACTGACTTAACGATATACAGAAATGTGGGGTATCTTTTGAAGTCAGGAATACCAGTCGTACAGGTCTGCTGCCTGGGGCAACATGGGGAGGGATCTCCAGAAGTAGAGAGGGATCCAGTGCAACTGCACGGTAGAGCATAGTGAGCAGTCCTGGCATCACAAATGCCTTACACATCTATAGTTTTCACAGAAAGGACCTTTCCCTAGCTGTGAGGGGCTGCTCTCTGGGGAGAGGGAGGTCAGTGTTAAGACTAAGACGGTGTGTATGTGTCTGTGTGCCTACCTCTACTCTTCTCTGGAGTGTTGTAGCCTCCTGAGGTTTGTTTGTTTTTTTTTTTTTTTTTTAGGGACCCTAGAAAGCAGGTATGGTCCCCGGCACTGCAGGCTTTCCCATGTCCCTGTTCAGTGAGCAGTTGCCCTGGAAATCTCTTGTTTGTGTCTTTTTCTTTCCTGGCCTGGGTGTGTGGGTATCCAGGGGGAGGGAAGTGTGGAGAAGCCAGGATGTCCGTGGCTGTCCTCATGTGTTTTGAACAATAAGTTGATTTGGGGTGGTGAAGGAATGTATGCTTTAGAGAAACTGCATTGTTTTCCTTTTACTTCTCAGCCCCCAGGAGCCCCATCAGACGTTCTCCACTCCTATCTTGCCTTGGAGTGCTATTGGGTGCAATGTGGGCACTAGGACCCTTCAAGCCTCTCAGCAGGTGAGTGAATTCAACTTTGTTGTCACCTGCAGCAATGATTCCTCTCCATCATTAAGGCCCATTCCTATCAATCAATTGTATTTATTGAGCACTTACTGTGTGCAGAGCACTGTACTAAGCGCTTGGGAAGTACAAGTTGGCAACATGTAGAGGCAGTCCCTACCCAACAGTGGGCTCACAGTCTAAAAGGGGGAGAAAGAGAACAAAACCAAACATATTAACAAAATAAAATAAATAGAATAGATATGTACAAGTAAAATAGAGTAATACATATGTACAAACATATATACAGGTGCTGTGGGGAATGGAAGGAGGTAAGATGGGGGGATGGAGAGGGGGACGAGGGGGAGAGGAAGGAAGGGGCTCAGTCTGGGAAGGCCTCCTGGAGGAGGTGAGCTCTCAGTAGGGCCTTGAAGGGAGGAAGAGAGCTGGCTTGGGTGGGCAGAGGGAGGGCATTCCAGGCCCGGGGGATGACGTGGGCCGGGGGTCGATGGCGGGACAGGCGAGAACGAGGCCTAACGGTGAGGAGATTAGCGGCAGAGGAGCGGAGGGGACGGGGTGGGCTGGAGAAGGAGAGAAGAGCGGTGAGGTAGGAGGGGGCGAGGTGATGGAGAGCCTTGAAGCCCAGGGTGAGGAGTTTCTGCTTGATGCGTGGATTGATTGGTAGCCACTGGAGATGTTTGAGGAGGGGAGTAACATGCCCAGAGCGTTTCTGGACAAAGACAATCCGGGCAGCAGCATGAAGTATGGATTGAAGTGGGGAGAGACACGAGGTTGGGAGATCAGAGAGAAGGCTGATGCAGTAGTCCAGATGGGAATTCCTATTGCCTTTAACCTCTGTTGTAGACTTAAGTCCTGCCTTAAATCCCCAGTGCTCCCTACTTGTTTCTTGCCACTGAGGCAACTGCCAATGCTCAAAACAGGGCTCTCTTCTGAGAGAGTATGTAATCACAACTATTACTAATAAATAAGCAGATGATGCTTGCCCTGCCCCTAAATATTCCTCACCTATTCCACATCCACCCTCATTCTTCAGAGGCATCCCACCTGCCCGACTTCCAAATCATTCCATCAACTTTGATTCTCTTTAGCTCACACATTCTAAACACTCACATCCCCTTGTCTTATTTTCCCAATGACCATCTTCTGCTATTTCTTGTGTTGAATTACTTCCTTCCTCAATGTTTACAAACGTGCCTCAGTTCCACCTAAAAAAACAACAAAAAACTGACCCACCACTCCAGCTCTGTATTCTTTTTATGAAGTTCTTCAGTCTCCACACCTGGCAGTGCACAGGTTAGGGTGGGATGACCAAAATGAAAATTATTTTTTCCACTAGTCTCTCTACAGCAGATGGCCGATGCATTTCCTGGCCTCTTGAACGATCCGTCAGCCTTTGGGACCTTTTGGTTCTAATCTCAGACCAGCCATTGAGATGGAGCTGTGAGCTCTGCTGCTACATCAAAGGGAAGGTGTTGGCTTTTTCTTTTCTTTCTTTTTTTTTCCTGTGTGTGTGTGTGTATGCACATGGTATGTGTGTGACTGGATAGGGTTAGCTGGTTTGAGTGGGAGAGCAGTGAGGAAGAGGAGACCACTGTGGACACATAAGCTGCTTCTGGAAATGGGGGCTGGGGCTCTGTGCAGGGAACTGGTTCTGTGTGACTCGACTGTGGGTCTGAGAAGATCCAGGGCCCTTAATTCTATAGATGGGTCTAATCTCTGGGTGCTCACAGTCCCGTCTCCAGAGTCACTCTGTACATCCCCTGCCCCCCTGAAGGGACTCTTCTGTGTCACACAGTTTTTTGGGGAGAAGAGAGGAGGGAGATGTTTTGTGGAGAGAGGGGCAGGGAAGGCCATTGTCCACTTGATCTTTTGGGAAACTGACTTATGGGGAGTTGATTGTGAGATCAATGTCAGTGGTGAGAGAGAACATGAGTAGGTTGCCAGAGGCTGAAACTGCAGGCATGGTAGTAGAAACTGACTTTCCAATATGTAGAAGTGTGGGATCTATTTACGTCAGAAATACCAGCCTTACAGGTCTGATACTGAGGGTAGAAAGGGGTTGAGTGTAAGAGTAGGGTAGAGCATAGTGAACAGTCCTCTTTGGAACTGCTCTGCACCTCTCTAGAGTCCACAGAAGGAATGTTTTCTGTATGTGTAAGGGCTTGCTCTCGGGTGTGTGTGTGTCCACCCCATTCTTCTCTGGAGTATTGTCGCCTTCTACCTGAGTTTGTTATTGGTAGGGAACATAGAAAGCAGATAAAGTCCTGGGTATTGAAGGCCTTAAAACACCCCTGTTCAGTCAGTAGTTGCCCTGTTTGTCATTTTTTCGTCCACGCTATCCTTGGTGTGGGTTTGTGGAGATCCAGTGTCAGGGGAAGGCAAAAGTGGAGAAACCAGGCTGTCTGTGTGGGTGCCTGGTGGAGGAATGTCCTTGAGAGAAACTGCATCGTTTGCATTTCTTTCCCTTTCCTTCTCAGCCCCCAGGAGCACCATCAGATCTCCTCCACTCCTTGCTCTTGTGCCCACGGAGTGCTGCTGGAGACCATCCGGGCACTAGGCCCACCTCGGTCATCTCATGGCAGGTGAGAGTGAATTAAACAGTTCTCTCCTGTACTCAACAACAATGGTTCCCCTCCTTCATCGACACCCAGGGTATTGCCTTCACTCTCTGGTCTAGACTTAGCTCCTGCCTTAATTCCCCACCTTTCCCTACTCCCTCCTTGCCCACTGAGGCAAATGCCAGTGCTCAAAGCAGAGTTCTGTACATCAGAATAATAATAATGTTGGTAGTTAAGTGCTTACTATGTGCAAAGCACTGTTCTAAGCGCTGGGGTAGATACAAGGTAATCAGGTTGTCCCACGTGCAGCTCATAGTCTTCATCCCCATTTTACAGATGAGGGAACTGAGGCCCAGAGAAGTTAAGTGACTTGCCCAAAGTCACACAGCTGACAAGTGGCAGATCCGGGATTTGAACCCATGACCTCTGACTCCAAAGTCCGGGCTCTTTCCACTGAGCCACGCTGCTTCAGAAGCATTTAACAAGCATTATTATTGCTACCCAATAGTCGGGTGCCTGTGGAGCCCCTGGATGTACCCTGTCCCCAAATGTTCCTCACCTATTCCACATCCATCTTCATTCTTCTTAGCTGTCCCACCTGACTTGTAAATATTCCTTCCAACTTTGCTTTCCCTAGCTTGGCACATCTGAAACTCACAACCACTTTTTTCCCTTCCTGATGACCTTCTTCTACCGCTCTCTGTGCTGAATTATTTCCTCATTGCTATCACACATGGCCACAGTTTTCCCTAAGTAAGAAAACAAAACAAAAAATAGCCTGCTACTCCAACTTTATATCCTTTTCTCACAAGTCCTGCAGCCTCAACACCGGAGTGGAGTGGGAGGCCCAAAGTGACTTTTTTTTTCTTCTAATTTTTTGACTGGCTCTTAATTTCTCTACAGCAGATGCCCAATGCATTTCCCAGCCTCATGGACTCTCCCTTTGCCGTTTGGACCATCGGGTCAAGTATCAGACTTGCCCTGCTGTTGAGATGGAGTTGTTGACTGTGCTGTCACCTCAAAGGGAAGGTTTTTTTTCCTCTGTGTGTGTGTGTGTGTGTGTGTGTGTGTGTGTGTGTGTGTTTGAATGGATAGGTTTAGCTGGATTTGGGGAGAGAGAACAGCGAGGAAGAGGAGGCCACTGTGGACCCGGAAGCTTGTTCTGGATATGGGGGTTGGAGCTCTGTGCAGGGAACTGGTTCTGTTTGACTCGACTGTGGGTCTGAGAAGATCCGGGACCTTTAATTCTATAGACGGGTCTAATCTCTGGGTGCTCACAGTCCCATCTCCAGAGTCACTCTGTACATCCTCAGTCTCCCACGAAGGGACTCTTCTGAGTATGATGGTCACTTCTGGGGAGGGGAGGTGGTTTTGTGAAGAGAGAGGCAGGGAAGTGGGTCTACGTGATCATCTGAGAAACTGAATTATGGGGACTTTGGTGAGAGAATGAGGTGTGGTGAGTAAGTTGCCTAGAGGGTGAAGAGCTGAAAATGCAGGCATGGTACTAGACTGACTTTTCAATATGCAGAAGTGTGGGGTATATTTGTCAGAAATACCAGCCTTATAGGTCTGATACTGACGGTCGAGAGGGGTTGAGCATAGTGAACAGTTCTTTGGAACTGCTCTGCACAGATGTAATTTCCACAGAAGGAACCTTTTCAGTATCTGTAAGGGGTTGCTCCCAGGGGTGCAGGAGGTGAGTGTCAAGATTGTGTGTGTGTGTATTGAACATAGCAGATAAAGTCCTGGGCATTGCAGGCCTTAACACACCCCTGTTCAGTCAGTAGTTGCCCTGGAGAAGGACCTGTTGTCACTTATTTATTTATTTATTTTTTGTCCATGCTATCCTTGCCATGGGTTTGTGGAGATGCAGTGTCAGGGGAAGTCAAAAGTGGAGAAGCCAGGTTATCTGTGTGGGTGCCTCATTATGTGTGGTGGCTTCTTTTTTCTTTGGATTTTGTTTTATTTTTATTTTTTGCTACAATCTGTTGCTTTGGGGGTTGTGGAGGAATGTGTTTGAGAGAAACTGCATCGTCTGCCTGTCTTTCCCTTTCCTTCTCAGCCCCCAGGAGCCCCTTCAGATCTCCTTCACTCTTTGCTCTTGTGCCCACGGAGTGCTGTTGGGGACCATCTGGGCACTAGGACCACCTCGATCCTCTCATGGCAGGTGAGAGTGAATTCAACTTTGTTCTCTTCTGTGCTCAACAACAACGGTTTCCCTCCCTCATTGACACCCCCCTGCCCAAAGGGTATTGCCTTCATCTGGTCTAGATTTAGCTCCAGCCCTTAAATCCCCACTGTTCCCTACTCCCTCCTTGCCCACTGAGGCAAATGCCAGTACTCAAAGCAGAGTTCTATACATCAGAAGCATTTAATAAATGTTATTGTTACTACCCAAGAGTCAGGTGCCTGTGAAGCCCCTGGATTTACCCTGTCCCCAAATGTTCCTCACCTATTCTACATCCATCTTCATTCTTCCCAAAGGTTCCTCACCTATTCCACATCCATCTTAATTCTTCCCAGCTGTCCCACCTGACTTGTAAATATTTCCTTCCAACTTTGATTCCCCTAGCTTGGCACATCTGAAACTCACAACCACATTTTTTCCCGTCCCGATGACCGTCTTCTACCGCTCTCTGTGCTGAATTATTCTCTCAGTGCTATCAAACATGGCTACAGTTTTCCCTAAGAAAACAAAAGAAATTAACTCGCCACTCCAACTTTACATTGTTTTCCCACAAGTTCTGCAGCCTCAACACCTGGCCAGGCATAGGTTGGGGTGGGATGCCCAAAGCAAATTTTTTTTTTTGACTAGCTCTTACGTTCTCTACAGCAGATGCCCAATACATTTCCCAGCCTCATGGACTACCCCTCTGCCATTTGGACCATCGGGTCAAGTATTAGACTTGATGTGCTGTTGAGATGGAGCTGTGGGCTGTACTGTCACCTCAAAGGGAAGATGGGTGGTTTTTTTTTTTTGTGTGTGTGTGTGTATAGGGTTAGCTGGATTGGGGGAGAGAGAGCAGCAAGGAAGAGGAAGCCAGTGAGGATACTCAAGCTGCTTCTGGAAATGGGGGTTGGGGCTCTGTTGAGGGAACTGGTTCTGTTTGACTCGACTGTGGGTCTGAGAAGACCCAGGGCCCTTAATTTTATAGATGGGTCTAATCTCTGGGTGCTCACAGTCCCGTCTCCAGAGTCACTCTGTACATCCTCAGTCTCCCACAAAGGGACTCTTTTGTGTCTGGCAGTCGCTTCTCAGTAAGAGAGGAGGATGGTGCTTTTTGAGGAGAGGTTGGGAAGACCATGGTCTCCTTTATCCTCTTAAAACAATTAAGGCGTCTTCATTGTGAGAAATGTCAGTGGTGAGACAGTTTGAGGAAGCGAGTGAGTTGAAAAGAGGCTGGAGGGTTGAAAATGCAGGCATTTTACGAGAAACTGATTTTGATATATAGAGGTGTGGGGTATCATTTAAAGTCGGAAATAACCATACAGGTCTGATACCTGGGGTAACATGGGGAGGAATCTTTAGGGGTAGAGAGGGGTCCAGTGCAAGAGTAGGGTAGAGCCTAGTGAACAGCCCTGGCATTGCAAATGCCTGACACATCTGTAACATTCATAGTAAGGACCTCTCTGTAGCCTTAAGGGGATGTTCTCAGGGGAGAGGGAGGTCCGTGTTAAGACTAAGACGGTGTGTATGTGTCTGTCTGGCTACCCCTATTCTTCTCTAGAGTGTTGTGCCTCCTGAGTCTTGGTAGGGACCCTAGAAAGCAGATTAAGTCCCAGGCACCACGGGCTTTCCCACATCCTTGTTCGGTCAACAGTTGCCCTGGAAACCTCTGCTAGTGTCTTGGCCTTTCCTGTCCTGGATGTGTGGAGAAGCCAGGGTGTGTGTGGCTGTCCTCATATGTTTTGAACAATAAGTTGACTTTGGGGGTGGTGGAGGAATGTATGCTTTAGAGAAACTGCATCGTTTGCCTTTCCTCCCCTTTCCTTCTCAGCCCCCGGGAGCCCCATCCGATGTTTTCCACTCCTGCTTCCTTGCCTCGGAGCGCTGTTGGGTGCAATGTGGTCACTAGGACCCTTCAACCCTCTCAGCAGGTGAGTGAATTTAACTGTGGTCCCCCGTGACCAGTAACAATGATTCTTCTCGATCAATAATGTCTATTCCTATTCCTTTAACCTCGGCAGTAGACTTAAAGTCCTACCTTAAATCCCCATATAAGTAAAGCCCTTACATCCCTACTCTTTCCTTGTCACGGAGGCAACTGCCAATGCTCAAAACAGGGCTCTTTACTGATAGAGTATTTAATAACGACTATTACTAATAAGTGAGCAGATGATGCTCCTCAAACCACTGAACTTGCCCTGCCCCCAAATTTCCTCACCTATTCCACATCCATCCTCATTCTTCGCAGACATCACACCTGCCCGACTTCCCAATTATTCTGTCAACCTTGATTTCCTTTAGTTCACACATTCTAAACACTCCCATCCCCTCGTTGTATCTTCCCAATGACTGTCTTCTAGTATTCCGTGTATTGAATTACTTCCTTCCCCCCTCCCCCTCGTCCCCCTGTCCATCCCCCCATCTTACCTCCTTCCCTTCCCCACAGGACCTGTATATATGTATATATGTTTGTACATATTTATTACTCTATTTATTTTACTTGTACATATCTATTCTATTTATTTTATTTTGTGAGTATGTTTGGTTTTTTTTCTCTGTCTCCCCCTTTTAGACTGTGAGCCCAATGTTGGGTAGGGCCTGTCTCTATATGTTGCTGATTTGTACTTCCCAAGCGCTTAGTACAGTGCTCTGCACATAGTAAGCGCTCAGTAAATATGATTGATTCCTTGCTCAATATTTACAAACAAGCCCCAGTTCCACTAAAAAAACCCTGACCCACCACCCCAGCTTTATATTCTTTTTATAAAATTATGCAGTTGCCACACCTGGCAGCGCACAGGTTAGGGTCAGATGACCAAAGGGAGATAACTTTTTTTTTTCTACTCTCTCGACAGCGTATGCCCACAATGTTTCCTGGTCTCGAGGACCATCCGTCACCTATTTTGGATCTTTGCTTGTAATCTCACTAACCATTAAGATGGAGCCGTGAGCTCTGCTGCTACATTAAAGGGAAGGTGTTGGCTTTTTTTTTTTGGTGTGTGTGTGTCTGCGTATGAGTGGAGAGGGTTAGGGTTAGCTGGCTTGAAGGGGAGAGCAGGGTGGAAGAGGAGACCACTGTGGACACAGAAGCTGCTTCTGGAAATGGGGGCTGGGGCTCTGTGCAGGGAACTGGTTCTGTTTGACTCGACTGTGGGTCTGAGAAGACCCAGGGCCCTTAATTCTATAGAGGGGTCTAATCTCTGGGTGCTCACAGTCCTGTCTCCAGAATCACTCTGGACATCCCCTGCCCCTCTGAAGGAACTCTTTTGTGTCACACAGTTGTTTTGGGGGAATAGAGGAGGGAGATGTCTTGTGAAGAGAGAGGCAGGGAAGGTCATTATCCACTTGATCTTCTGGGAAACTGAATTATGGGGAGTTGATTGTGAGATGAATGTCAGAGGTGAGAGAGATAGCATGAGTAGGTTGCCTAGAGGTTGGAGAGCTGAAACTGCAGGCATGGTGGTAGAAACTGACTTTCCAGTCTGCAGAAGTGTGGGATATATTTGTCAGAAATACCAGCCTTACAGGTCTAATACTGAGGGTAGAAAGTGGTTGAGTACAAGAGCAGGGTAAAACACAGTGAACTGTCCTCTTTGGAACTGCTCTGCACCTCTATAGAGTCCACAGAAGCAACGTTTTCTGTATGTGTTAGGGCTTGCTCTCAGGGGTGAGGGTGTGTGTGTCCCCACCCCATTCTTCTCTGGAGTATTGTAGCCTTCTACCTGAGTTTGTTATTGGTAGGGAACATAGAAAGCAGAAAAAGTCCTGGGTATTGCAGGCCTTAGCACACACCTGTTCAGTTAGTAGTTGTCCTGTTGTCACTTTTTGTCCACACTATCCTTGGCGTGGGTTTGTGGAGATCCAGTGTCGGGGAGGCAAAAGTGGAGAAGCCAGGCTGTATGGGTGGGTGCCTTGCCATGTGTGGTGTGTGGTTTTTTTTTTTTTTTTTGGTACAGTCAGTTGATTGGGTGTTGATGGAGGAATGTCCTTGAGAGAAACTGCATCGTTTGCATTTGTTTCCCTTTCCTTCTCAGCCCCCAGGAGCACCATCAGATCTCCTCCACTCCTTGCTCTTGTGCCCACGGAGTGCTGCTGGAGACCATCTGGGCACTAGGACCACCTCAGTTATCTCATGGCAGGTGAGAGTGAATTAAACTTTGTTCTCTCCTGTACTCAACAACAATGGTTTCCCTCCCCCATAGACACCCAGGGTATTGCCTTTGCTCTCTGGTCTAGACTTAGCTCCCGCCTTAATTCCCCACCGTTCCCTACTCCCTCCTTGCTCAGTGAGGCAAATGCCAGTGCTCAAAACAGAGTTCCCTAGCTTGGCACATCTGAAACTCACAACCACTTTTTTCCCTTCCCGATGACCGTTTTCTACTGCTCTCTGTGCTGAATTATTTCCTCATTGCTATCACACATGGCCACAGTTCTCCCTAAGTAAGAAAACATAACCAAAAATAGCCTGCTACTCCAACTTTATATCCTTTTCTCACAAGTCCTGCAGCCTCAACACCGAAGTGGGGTGGGAGGCCCAAAGTGATTTTTTTTTCTAATTTTTTGACTAGCTCTTAATTTCTCTACAGCAGATGACCAATGCATTTCCCAGCCTCATGGATTCTCCCTTTGCCATTTGGACCACCGGGTCAAATATCAGACTTGCCCTGCTGTTGAGATGGAGCTGTTGGCTGTGCTGTCACCTCAAAGGGAAGGTTTTTTTTTCCCGTGTGTGTGTTTGAATGGATAGGGTTATCTGGATTTGGGGAGAGAGAGCAGCGAGGAAGAGGAGGCCACTGTGGACCCAGAAGCTTGTTCTGGATATGGGGGTTGGGGCTCTGTGCAGGGAACTGGTTCTGGTTGACTCGACTGTGGGTCTGAGAAGATCCGGGGCCTTTAATTCTATAGATGGGTCTAATCTCTGGGTGCTCACAGTCCTGTCTCCAGAGTCACTCTGTACATCCTCAGTCTCCCACGAAGGGAATCTCCTATGATGACGGTCGCTTCTGGGGAGGGGAGGTGGCTTTGTGAAGAGAGGGGCAGGGACATTGGTCTACCTGATCATCTGAGATACTGAATTATGGGGACTTTGGTGAGAGAATGAGGTGTGGTGAGTAAGTTGCCTAGAGGGTGAAGAGCTGAAAATGCAGGCATGGTACTAGAGACTGACTTTTCCATATGGAGAAGTGTGGGGTATATTTAAGTCAGAAATACCAGCCTTATAGGTCTGATACTGAGGGTAGAGAGGGGTTGAGCATAGTGAACAGTTCTTTGGAACTGCTCTGCACATATGTAACTTCCACAGAAGGAACCTTTACAGTATCTGTAAGGGGTTGCTTCCAGGGGTGCAGGAGGTGTGAGTGTCAAGATTGTGTGTGTGTGTGTGTGTGTGTGTGTGTGTGTCTGGGGGGGGTTGAACGTAGAAAGCAGATAAAGTCCTGGGCATTGCAGGCTTTAACACACCCCTGTTCAGTCAGTAGTTGCCCTGGAGAGGGACCTGTTGTCATTTATTTTTTTTTTTTGTCCATGCTATCCTTGGCATGGATTTGTGGAGATGCAGTGTCAGGGGAAGGCAAAAGTGGAGAAGCCAGGTTATCTGTGTGGGTGCCTAATCGTGTGTGGTGGCCTTTTTTTTTGTTTTGGTTTAGATTTTTTTTTTTTTTGGTAAAATCTGTTGCTTTGGGGGTTGTGGAAGAATGCGTTTGAGAGAAACTGCATCGTCTGCCTTTCTTTCTCTTTCCTTCTCAGCCCCCAGGAGCACCATCAGATCTCCTTCACTCCTTGCTCTTGTGCCCATGGAGTGCTATTGGGGACCATCTGGGCACTAGGACCACCTCGATCATCTCAGGGCAGGTGAGAGTGAATTCAACTTTGTTCTCTTCTGTGCTCACCAACACTGGTTTTCCTCCCTCATTGACATCCCCCCCCCCCCACCTCAGGGTATTGCCTTCATCTGGTCTAGATTTAGCTCCAGCCTTAAATCCCCACTGTTCCCTACTCCCTCCTTGCCCACTGAGGCAAATGCCAGTGCTCAAAGCAGAGTTCTGTACATGAGAATCATTTAATAAATGTTATTATTAGTACCCAAGAGTCGGGTGCCTGTGAAGCCCCTGGATTTACCCTGTCCCCAAATGTTCCTCACCTATTCCACATCCATCTTCATTCTTCCCAGCTGTCCCACCTGACTTGTAAATATTCCTTCTAACTATGATTCCCCTAGCTTGGCACATCTGAAACTCACAACCACTTTTTTCCCTTCCTGATGACCACCTTCTACTGCTCTCTGTTTTGAATTATTCCCTCGGTGCTATCAAATATGGCTACAGTTTTCCCTAAGTAAGAAAACAACACAAATTAACCTGCCACTCCAACTTTACATTGTTTTCCCACAAGTCCTGCAGCCTCAACAGCTGGCCAGGGATAGGTTGGGGTGGGATGCCCAAAGCAAAAATTTTTTTTTTGACTAGCTCTTACTTTCTCTACAGCAGATGCCCAATACATTTCCCAGCCTCATGGACTACCCCTCTGCCATTTGGACCATCGGGTCAAGTATCAGACTTGACGTGCTGTTGAGATGGAGCTGTGGGCTTTACTGTCACCTCAAAGGGAAGGTGGGGTTTTTTTTGTGGGTGTAGATGGTTAGCTGGATCGGGGGAGAGAGAGCAGCAAGGAAGAGGAAGCCACTGTGGACACACAAGCTGTTTCTGGAAATGGGGGTTGGGGCTCTGTTCAGAGAACTGGTTCTGTTTGACTCGACTGTGGGTCTGAGAAGACCCAGGGCCCTTAATTCTATAGATGGGTCTAATCTCTGGGTGCTCACAGTCCCATCTCCAGAGTCAGACTCTGTACATCCTCAGTTTCCCACAAAGGGACTCTTTTTTGTGTCTGGCAGTCGCTTCTCAGTAAGAGAGGAGGAAGGTGCTTTTTGAGGAGAGGCTGGGAAGACCATGGTCTCCTTTATCGTCTCAAAACAATTAAGGAGTCTTCATTATGAGAAATGTCTGTGGTGAGACAGTTTGAGGAAGCGAGTGAGTTAAAAAGAGGCTGGAGGGTTGAAAATGCAGGCATTTTACTAGAAACTGATTTTGATATACAGAGGTGTGGGGTATCATTTAAAGTCAGAAATCCCATACAGGTCTGATAACTGGGGTAACATGGGGAGGAATCTCTAGGGGTAGAGAGGGGTCCAGTGCAAGAGTAGGGTAGAGCCTAGTGACCAGCCCTGGCATTGCAAATGCCTGACACATCTGTAATTTTCACAGTAAGGACCTCTCTGTAGCTGTAAGGGGATGCTCTCAGGGGAGAGGGAGGTCCGTGTTAAGACTAAGACGGTGTGTATGTGTCTGTCTGCCTACCCGTATTCTTCTCTGGAGTGTTGTGGTCTCCTGAGTCTTGGTAGGGACCCTAGAAAGCAGATTAAGTCCCAGGCTCCGCGGGTTTTCCCACATCCTTGTTCAGTCAACAGTTGCCCTGGAAACCTCTGCTTGTGTCTTGGCCTTTCCTGTCCTGGATGTGTGGAGAAGCCAGGGTGTTTGTGGCTGTCCTCATATGTTTTGAACAATAAGTTGACTTTGGGCATGGTGGAGGAATGTGTGCTTTAGAGAAACTGCATCGTTTGCCTTTCCTCCCCTTTCCTTCTCAGCCCCTGGGAGCCCCATCCGATGTTCTCCACTCCTGCTTCCTTGCCTTGGAGCGCTGTTGGGTGCAATGTGGGCACTAGGACCCTTCAACCCTCTCAGCAGGTGAGTGAATTTAACTGTGGTCACGTGTGACCAGCAACAATGATTCCTCTCCATCATTAATGTCCATTCCTATTCCTTTAACCTTGGCAGTAGACTTTAAAGTCCTACCTTAAATCCCCAGTTAAGTAAAGCCCTTACATCCCTATTCTTTCCTTGTCACGGAGGCAACTGCCAATGCTCAAAATAGGGCCTTTTCCTGAGAGCGTAGTTAATAATGACTATTACTAATAAGCGAGCAGATGATGCTCCTCAAACCACTGGACTTGCCCTGCCCCCAAATTTTCCTCACCTATTCCACATCCATCCTCATTCTTCGCTGACATCACACCCGCCCGACTTCCAAATCATTCCGTCTACCTTGATTTCCTTTAGTTCACACATTCTAAACACTCCCATCCCCTTGTCATATCTTCCCAATGACTGTCTTCTACTATTCCGTGTATTGAATTACTTCCTTGCTCAATATTTACAAACAAGCCCCAGGTCCGCCAAAAAAAAAAAAAACGGACCCACCACCCCAGCTTTATATTCTTTTTATAAAGTTCTGCAGTCTCCACACCTGGCAGTGCACAGGTTAGGGTCGGATGACCAAAGGGAGATAACTTTTTTTTTCTTTCTATTCTTTTCACAGCATATGCCCACAGCGTTTCCTGGTCTCGAGAACCACCCGTCACCTATTGGGGACCTTTGCTTGTAATCTCACTAACCATTAAGATTGAGCCGTGAGCTCTGCTGTTACAGCAACGGGATGGTGTTGGCTTTTTTTGTGTGCGTGTGTGTATGTGTCTGCATGTGAGTGGAGAGGGTTAGGGTTAGCTGGCTTGAAGGGGAGAACAGTGAGGAAGAGGAGACCACTGTGGACACAGAAGCTGCTTCTGGAAATGGGGGCTGGGGCTCTGTGCAGGGAACTGGTTCTGTTTGATTCGACTGTGGGTCTGAGGAGACCCAGGGCCCTTAATTCTATAGATGGGTCTGACCTCTGGGTGCTCCCAGTCCTGTCTCCAGAGTCACTCTACATCCTCAGTCTCCCACGAAGGGACTCTTCTGTGTAGGACAGTCGCTTCTGGGGTTGGGGGGTTTGTGAAGAGAGAGGTAGGGAAGTTGGTCTACTTGATCATCTGAGAAACTGAATTATGGGGACTTTGGTGAGAGACGTCGGTGAGAGAATGAGGTGTGGTAAGTTGCCTAGAGGGTGGAGAGCTGAAAATGCCGGCATGGTACTAGAAACTGACTTTCCAGTATGCAGAAGTGTGGGGTATATTTGTCAGAAATGCCAGGTCTGATACCGAGGGTAGAGAGGGGCTGAGTGCAGGAGTAGGGTAGAGCATAGTGAAAAGTCCTCTTTGGATCTGTCCTGCACCTATGTGGTTTCCACAGAAGGAACTTTTCTAGTATCTGCAAGGGGTTGCTCTCAGGAGAGAGGGAGGTGTGTCAAGATTAAAAGTTTGTGTGCACATGAGTGCCCACCCCATTTTTCGCTGGAGTATTGTAGCCTATCTGTTTTTTTTTATATATATATAGGAGCATAGAAAGCAGATAAAGTCCTAGGCATTGCAGGCCTTAACACACCCCTGTTCAGTCAGTAGTTGCCCTGTTGTCATTTCTTGTTCACGCTATCCTTGGCATGGGTTTGTGGAGATCCAGTGTCAGGGGAAGGCAAAAGTAGAGTAGCCAGGATGTCTGTGTGGGTGCCTAGACATGTGTGGTGTGCCTTTTTTTTTCTTTTTTTTTTTTTTTTACAATCGGTTGACTGGGGGGTTGTAGAGGAATGTCCTTGAGAGAAACTGCATCGTTTTGTATTTCTTTCCCTTTCCTTCTCAGCCCCCAAGAGCACCATCAGATCTCCTCCACTCTTTGCTCTTGTGCCCACGGAGTGCTGCTGGGGACCGTCTGGGCACTAGTACCACCTCAATCATCTCATGGCAGGTGAGAGTAAATTCAACTTTGTTCTCGCCTGTGCTCACCAACAATGGTTTCCCTCCATCATTGACACTGCTCAGGGTATTGCCTTCATCTGGTCTAGACTTAGCTCCTGCCTTAAATCCCCACTGTTCCCTAGTCCCTCCTTGCCCACTGAGGCAAATGCCAGTGTTCAAAGCAGAGTTCTGTACATCAGAAGGATTTAATAAACGTTATTACTACCCAAGAGTGAAGGCGCTGGATTTACCCTGTCCCCAAATGTTCCTTACCTATGCCACATCCATTGTCATTCTTCCCAGCTGTCCCACCTATTCCACATCCATCTTCATTCTTCCCAGCTGTCCCATCTGACTTTTTTAAGTATTTCTTCCAACTTTGATTTCCCCTAGCTTGGCACATCTGAAACTCACAACCACTTTATTTCCCTTCCTGATGACCTCCTTCTACTGCTCTCTGTGCTGAATTATTTCCTCAGCGTTCTCAAACATGGCCCCAGTTTTCCCTAAGTAAGAAAGCAAAAGAAAAAGCAACCTGCCACTCCAACTTTACATTCTTTTCCCACAAGTTCTGCAGCCTCAACACCTGGCCAGGGATTGGTTGGGGTGGGATGCCCAAAGCAAGATATATAACTATTTCGTTTTTGACAAGCTCTTATTTCTCTACAGCAGATGACCAATGCATTTTCCAGCCTCATGGACTATCCCTCTGCCAGTTGGACCATTGGATCAAGTATCAGAGTTGACCTGCTCCTGAGATGGAGCTGTTGGCTGTACTGTCACCTCAAAGGGAAGGGTTTTTTTTTTTGTGTGTGTGTGTAGAGGGTTAGGGTTAGCTGGATTGGGAGAGAGAGCAGCAAGAAAGAGGAGGCCACTGTGTGGACACAGAAGCGGCTTCTGGGAAAGGGGGTTGGGGCTCTGTGCAGGGAATTTGTTCTGTTTGACTTGACTGTGGGTCTGAGAAGACCCAGGGCCCTTAATTCTATAGATGGGTCTAATCTCTGAATGCTCACAGTCCCGTCTCCAGAGTCACTCTGTACATTCTCAGTCTCCCATAAAGGGACTCTTCTGTGTCTGGCTGTCGCTTCTGGGAAAGAGAGGAGGAAGGTGCTTTTTGAGGAGAGGCGGGGAAGATCATGTTCTCCTTTTATTCTCTTGAACTCAATTAAGGAGTCTTCATTGTGAGACATGTGCAGTGAGACTACTGCATCAGCCTTCTCTCTGATCTCCCATCCTCGTGTCTCTCCCCCCACTTCAATCCATACTTCATTCTGCTGCCCAGATTGTCTTTGTCCAGAAACGTTCTGTGCATGTTACTCCCCTCCTCATGTCTCCAGTGGCTACCAGTCAATCTGCGCATCAGGCAGAATCTCCTCACCCTGGGCTTCAAGGCTGTCCATCACCTCGCCCCCTCCTACCTCACCTCCCTTCTCTCCTTCTACAGCCCACCCCGCACCCTCTGCTTCTCTGCCGCTAATCTCCTCACCGTACCTCGTTCTCGCCTGTCCCGCCATCGACCCCCGGCCCACGTCCTCCCCCGGGCCTGGAATGCCCTCCCTCTGCCCATCCGCCAAGCTAGCTCTCTTCCTCCCTTCAAGGCCCTACTGAGAGCTCACCTCCTCCAGGAGGCCTTCCCAGACTGAGCCTCTTCCTTCCTCTCCCCCTTGTCCCCCTCTCCATCCCTTGCCTCCTTCCCTTCCCCACAGCACCTGTATATATGTATATATGTTTGTACATATTTGTTACTCTATTTTACTTGTACATATCTATTCTCTTTTATTTTGTTAGTATGTTTGGTTTTGTTCTCTGTCTCCCCCTTTTAGACTGTGAGCCCACTGTTGGGTAGGGACTGTCTCTATATGTTGCCAACTTGTACTTCCCGAGCTCTTAGTACAGTGCTCTGCACACAGTAAGTGCTCAATAAATACGATTGATGATGATGATGATTGAGGAAGTGAGTCGCAAAGAGGCCAGAGGGCTGAAAATGTGGGCACTGTACTAGAAACTGACTTAACGATATACAGAACTGTGGGGTATCTTTTGAAGTCAGGGATACCAGTCGTACAGGTCTGCTACCTGGGGCAACATGGGGAGGGATCTCCAGAAGTACAGAGGGATCCAGTGCAACAGCAGGGTAGAGCATAGTGAGCAGTCCTGGCATCGCAAATGCCTTACACATCTATAGTTTTCACAGAAAGGACCTTTCCCTAGCTGTGAGGGGCTGCTCTCTGGGGAGAGGGAGGTCAGTGTTAAGACTAAGACGGTGTGTATGTGTCTGCGTGCCTACCCACACGGGGAAGCAGTGTGGCTCAGCGGAAAGAGCCCGGGCTTTGGAGTCAGAGGTCATGGGTTCAAATCCCGGCTCTGCCACTTGTCAGCTTTGTGACTTTGGGCAAGTCACTTCACTTCTCTGGGCCCCAGTTACCTCATTTGTAAAATGGGGATTAAGACTGTGAGCCTCTCGTGGGACAACCTGATCATCTTTCAACCTCCCCAGCGCGTAGAACAGTGCTTTGCACATAGTAAGCACTTAATAAATGCAATTATTATTATTATTAGCCCTACTCTTCTCTGGAGTGCTGTAGCCTCCTGAGGGTTTTTGTTTTGTTTTGTTTTGTTTTTTTTTTTAGGGACCCTAGAAAGCAAGTAAAGTCCCGGGCACTGCAGGCTTTCCCATGTCCCTGTTTAGTCAGCAGTTGCCCTGGAAATCTCTTGTTTGTGTCTTGTCCTTTCCTGGCCTGGGTGTGTGGGGATCCAGGGGGAGGGAAGTCTGGAGAAGCCAGGGTGTCTGTGGCTGTCCTCATGTGTTTGGAACAATAAGTTGATTTGGGGTGGTGAAGGATTGTATGCTTTAGAGAAACTGCATTGTGTGCCTTTACTTCTCAGCCCCCAGGAGCCCCATCAGACATTCTTCACTCCTGCTCTCTTGCCTTGGAGTGCTATTGGGTGCTATGTGGGCACTAGGACCCTTCAAGCTTCTCAGTAGGTGAGTGAATTCAACTTTGTTATCGCCTGCAGCAGTGATTCCTCTCCATCATTAAGGCCCATTCCTATTGCCTTTTAACCTCTGTTGTAGACTTAAGTCCTGCCTTAAATCCCCAGTGCTCCCTACTTGTTACTTGCCACTGAGGCAACTGCCAATGCTCAAAACAGGGCTCTCTTCCGAGAGATCATTTAATCACAACTATTACTAATAACTAAGCAGATGTTGCTTGCCCTGCCCCTAAATGTTCCTCACCTATTCCACATCCACCCTCATTCTTCAGAGGCATCCCACCTGCCCGACTTCCAAATCATTCCGTCAACTTTGATTCTCTTTAGCTCACACATTCTAAACACTCACATCCCCTTGTCTTATTTTCCCAATTACCATCTTCTGCTATTCCTTGTGTTAAATTACTTCCTTCCTCAATGTTTACAAACATGCCTCAGTTCCACCTAAAAAAATACAAAAAACAGACCCATCACTCCAGCTCTATATTCTTTTTATGAGGTTCTTCAGTCTCCACACCTGGCAGTGCACAGGTTAGGGTGGGATGACCAAAGTGAGAATTATTTTTTCCACTAGTCTCTCTACAGCAGACGGCCGATGCATTTCCTGGCCTCTTGAACGATCCGTCAGCCTTTGGGACCTTTTGGTTCTAATCTCAGACCAGCCATTGAGATGGAGCTGTGAGCTCTGCTGCTACATCAAAGGGAAGATGTTGGCTTTTTCTTTTCTTTTTTTTTCCTGCGTGTGTGTGTGTGCACACGCGCACATGGTATGTGTGTGACTGGAGATGGTTAGGGTTAGCTGGTTTGAGTGGGAGAGCAGTGAGGAAGAGGAGACCACTGTGGACACACAAGCTGCTTCTGGAAATGGGGGCTGGGGCTCTGTGCAGGGAACTGGTTCTGTGTGACTCGACTGTGGGTCTGAGAAGATCCAGGGCCCTTAATTCTATAGATGGGTCTAATCTCTGGGTGCTCACAGTCCCATCTCCAGAGTCACTCTGTACATCCCCTGCCCCCCTGAAGGGACTCTTCTGACAGTTTTTTGGGAGAAGAGAGGAGGGAGATGTTTTGTGGAGAGAGGGGCAGGAAGGGCCATTGTCCACTTGATCTTTTGGGAAACTGACTTATGGGGAGTTGATTGTGAGATCAATGTCAGTGGTGAGGGAGACCATGAGTAGGTTGCCAGAGGCTGAAACTGCAGGCATGGTAGTAGAAACTGACTTTCCAATATGTAGAAGTGTGGGATCTATTTGTCAGAAATACCAGCCTTACAGGTCTGATACTGAGGGTAGAAAGGGGTTGAGTGCAAGAGTAGGGTAGAGCATAGTGAACAGTCCTCTTTGGAACTGCTCTGCACCTCTTTAGAGTCCACAGAAGGAATGTTTTCTGTATGTGTAAGGGCTTGCTCTCGGGTATGTGCGTGTGTCCACCCCATTCTTCTCTGGAGTATTGTAGCCTTCTACCTGAGTTTGTTATTGGTAGGGAGCATAGAAAGCAGATAAAGTCCTGGGTATTGAAGGCCTTAAAACACCCCTGTTCAGTCAGTAGTTGCCCTGTTTGTCTTTTTTTCGTCCATGCTATCCTTGGCGTGGGTTTGTGGAGATCCAGTGTCAGGGGAAGGCAAAAGTGGAGAAACCAGGCTATCTGTGTGGGTGCCTGGTGGAGGAATATCCTTGAGAGAAACTGCATCGTTTGCATTTCTTTCCCTTTCCTTCTCATCCCCCAGGAGCACCATCAGATCTCCTCCACTCCTTGCTCTTGTGCCCACGGAGTGCTGCTGGAGACCATCCGGGCACTAGGCCCACCTCGGTCATCTCATGGCAGGTGAGAGTGAATTAAACTTAGTTCTCTCCTGTACTCAACAACAATGGTTCCCCTCCTTCATCGACACCCAGGGTATTGCCTTCGCTCTCTGGTCTAGACTTCCAACTTTGTTTCCCCTAGCTTGGCACGTCTGAAACTCACAACCACTTTTTTCCCTTCCCGATGACTGTCTTCTATCTCTGTCTGTGCTGAATTATTTCCTCATTGCTATCACACATGGCCACAGTTTTCCCTAAGTAAGAAAACAGAACAAAAAATAGCCTGCTACTCCAACTTTATATCCTTTTCTCACAAGTCCTGCAGCCTCAACACCGGGGTGGGAGGCCCAAAGTGACTTTTTTTTCTACTTTTTTTCCTAGCTCTTAATTTCTCTACAGCAGATGCCCAATGCATTTCCCAGTCTCATGGACTCTCCCTTTGCTGTTTGGACCATCAGGTCAAGTATCAGACTTGCCCTGCTGTTGAGATGGAGCTGTTGACTGTGCTGTCACCTCAAAGGGAAGGGTTTGTTTTTTTTCTGTGTGTGTGTGTGTGTGTGTGTGCGTGTGTGTGTGTGTTTGAATGCATAGGGTTAGCTGGATTTGGGGAGAGAGAGCAGCGAGGAAGAGGACGCCACTGTGGACCCAGGAGCTTGTTCTGGATATGGGGGTTGGGGCTCTGTGCAAGGAACTGGTTCTGTTTGACTCAACTGTGGGTCTGAGAAGACCCGGGGCCTTTAATTCTATAGACGGGTCTAATCTCTGGGTACTCACAGTCCCATCTCCAGGGTCACTCTGTACATCCTCAGTCTCCCACGAAGGGACTCTTCTGAGTATGATGGTCGCTTCTGGGGAGGGGAGGTGGTTTTTGTGAAGAGAGAGGCAGGGAAGTTGGTCTACCTGATCATCTGAGAAACTGAATTATGGGGACTTTGAGAGACATTGGTGAGAGAATGAGGTGTGGTGAATAAGTTGCCTAGAGGGTGAAGAGCTGAAAATGCAGGCATAGTACTAGACTGACTTTTCAATATGCATAAGTGTGGGGTATATTTAAGTCAGAAATAGCAGCCTT
Source organism: Tachyglossus aculeatus (assembly GCF_015852505.1). Taxonomy (NCBI): domain Eukaryota; kingdom Metazoa; phylum Chordata; class Mammalia; order Monotremata; family Tachyglossidae; genus Tachyglossus; species Tachyglossus aculeatus. The sequence goes on from NC_052101.1 coordinate 136,214,648, forward strand.
ATAGGTCTGATACTGAGGGTAGAGAGGGGTTGAGCATAGTGAACAGTTCTTTGGAACTGCTCTGCACAGATGTAATTTCCACAGAAGGAACCTTTTCAGTATCTGTAAGGGGTTGCTCCCAGGGGTGCAGGAGGTGAGTGTCAAGATTGTGTGTGTGTGTATTGAACATAGATAAAGTCCTGGGCATTGCAGGCCTTAACACACCCCTGTTCAGTCAGTAGTTGCCCTGGAGAGGGACCTGTTGTCACTTTTTTTTTTTTTTTTTTTTTGTCCATGCTATCCTTGCCATGGGTTTGTAGAGATGCAGTGTCAGGGAAGGCAAAAGTGGAGAAGCCAGGTTATCTGTGTGGGTGCCTCATCATATGTGTTGGCTTTTTTTTTTGGTTGGATTTTGTTTTTATTTTTTGGTACAGTCTGTTGCTTTGGGGGTTGTGGAGGAATGTGTTTGAGAGAAACTGCATCGTCTGCCTTTCTTTCCCTTTCCTTCTCAGCCCCCAAGAGCACCATCAGATCTCCTTCACTCCTTGCTCTTGTCCCCACGGAGTGCTGTTGGGGACCATCTGGGCACTAGGACCACCTCGATCATCTCATGGCAGGTGAGAGTGAATTCAACTTTGTTCTCTTCGGTGCTCACCAACAATGGTTTCCCTCCCTCATTGACACCCCCCCCCCCCCGACAAAGGGTATTGCCTTCATCTGGTCTAGATTTAGCTCCAGCCTTAAATCCCCACTGTTCCCTACTCCCTCCTTGCCCACTGAGGCAAATGCCAGTACTCAAAGCAGAGTTCTATACATCAGAAGCATTTAATAAATGTTATTATTACTACCCAAGAGTCAGGTACCTGTGAAGCCCCTGAATTTACCCTGTCCCCAAATGTTCCTCACCTATTCCACATCCATCTTAATTCTTCCCAGCTGTCCCACCTGACTTGTAAATATTCCTTCCAACTTTGATTCTCCTAGCTTGGCACATCTGAAACTCACTACCACATTTTTCCCTTCCTGATGACAGTCTTCTACCGCTCTCTGTGCTGAATTATTCCCTCAGTGCTATCAAACATGGCTACAGTTTTCCCTAAGTAAGAAAACAAAACAAATTAACTCGCCACTCCAACTATACATTGTTTTCCCACAAGTCCTGCAGCCTCAACATTGGCCAGGGATAGGTTGGGGTGGGATGCCCAAAGCAAAATTTTTTTTTTTGACTAGCTCTTACGTTCTCTACAGCAGATGCCCAATTCATTTCCCAGCCTCATGGACTACCCCTCTGCCATTTGGACCATCGGGTCAAGTATTAGACTTGATGTGCTGTTGAGATGGAGCTGTGGGCTGTACTGTCACCTCAAAGGGAAGATGGGTGTTGTTTTGTGTGTGTAGAGGGTTAGCTGGATTGGGGGAGAGAGAGCAGCAAGGAAGAGGAAGCCACTGTGGACACTCAAGCTGCTTCTGGAAATGGGGGTTGGGGCTCTGTTCAGGGAACTGGTTCTGTTTTACTCGACTGTGGGTCTGAGAAGACCCAGGGCCCTTAATTCTATAGTTGAGTCTAATCTCTGGGTGCTCACAGTCCCGTCTTCAGAGTCACTCTGTACATCCTCAGTCTCCCACAAAGGGACTCTTCTGTGTCTGGCAGTCGCTTCGCAGTAAGAGAGGAGGATGGTGCTTTTTGAGAAGAGGCTGGGAAGACCATGGTCTCCTTTATCCTCTTAAAACAATGAAGGAGTCTTCATTGTGAGAAATGTCTGTGGTGAGACAGTTTGAGGAAGCTAGTGAGTTAAAAAGAGGCTGGAGGGTTGAAAATGCAGGCATTTTCCTAGAAACTGATTTTGATATACAGAGGTGTGGGGTATCATTTAAAGTCAGAAATAACCATACAGGTCTGATACCTGGGGTAATATGGGGAGGAATCTTTAGGGGTGGAGAGGGGTCCAGTGCAAGAGTAGGGTAGAGCCTAGTGAACAGCCCTGGCATTGCAAATGCCTGACACATCTGTAACATTCATAGTAAGGACCTCTCTAGCTGTAAGGGGATGTTCTCAGGGGAGAGGGTGGTCCGTGTTAAGACTAAGACTGTGTGTGTGTGTCTGCCTACCCCTATTCTTCTCTGGAGTGTTGTGGTCTCCTGAGTCTTGGTACGGACCCTAGAAAGCAGATTAAGTCCCAGGCACCGCGGGCTTTCCCACATCCTTGTTGGGTCAACAGTTGCCCTGGAAACCTCTGCTTGTGTCTTGGTCTTTCATGTACTGGATGTGTGGAGAAGCCAGGGTGTGTGTGGCTGTCCTCATATGTTTTGAACAATAAGTTGACTTTGGGGGTGGTGGAGGGAATGTGTGCTTTAGAGAAACTGCGTCGTTTGCCTTTCCTCCCCTTTCCTTCTCAGCCCCCGGGAGCCCCAACCGATGTTCTCCACTCCTGCTTCCTTGCCTCGGAGCACTGTTGGGTGCAATGTGGGCACTAGGACCCTTCAACCCTCTCAGCAGGTGAGTGAATTTAACTGTGGTCACCTGTGACCAGCAACAATGATTCCTCTCCATCATTAATGTCCATTCCTATTCCTTTAACCTCGGCAGTAGACTTAAAGTCCTATGTTAGATCCCCAGTTAAGTAAAGCCCTTACATCCCTACTCTTTCCTTGTCACGGAGGCAACTGCCAATGCTCAAAATAGGGCCCTTTCCTGAGAGCGTAGTTTATAATGACTATTACTAACAAGCGAGCAGATAATGCTCCTCAAACCACTAGATTTGCCCTGCCCCCAAATTTTCCTCACCTATTCCACATCCATCCTCATTCTTCGCAGACATCACACCCGCCCGACTTCCAAATCATTCTGTCAACCTTGATTTTCCTTTAGTTTACACATTCTAAACACTCCCATCCCCTTGTCGTATCTTCCCAATGACTGTCTTCTATTCCATGTATTGAATTTCTTCCTTGCTCAATATTTATAAACAAGCCCCAGGTCCGCTAAAAAAAAAAACTGACCCACCACCCCAGCTTTATATTCTTTTTATAAAGTTCTGCAGTCTCCACACCTGACAGTGAACAGGTTAGGGTCGGTTGACCAAAGGGAGATAACTTTTTTTTCTTTCTATTCTTTCCACAGCATATGCCCACAGTGTTTCCTGGTCTTGAGAACCACCCGTCACCTATTGGGGACCTTTGCTTGTAATCTCACTAACCATTAAGATGGAGCCATGAGCTCTGCTGCTACAGCAGAGGGATGGTGTTGGCTTTTTTTTTTGTGTGTGTGTGTGTGTGTGTGTGTGTCTGCGTGTGTCTGCGTGTGAGTGGAGAGGGTTAGGGTTAGCTGGCTTGAAGGGGAGAGCAGTGAGGAAGAGGAGACCACTGTGGATACAGAAGCTGCTTCTGGAAATGGGGGCTGGGGCTCTGTGCAGGGAACTGGTTCTGTTTGATTCGACTGTGGGTCTGAGGAGACCCGGGGCCCTTAATTCTGTAGACGGGTCTGACCTCTGGGTGCTCCCAGTCCTGTCTCCAGAGTCACTCTGTACATCCTCATTCTCCCACGAAGGGACTCTTCTGTGTAGGACAGTCACTTCTGGGGTTGTGGGGCGGGGGGGGGTTGTGAAGAGAGAGGTAGGGAAGTTGGTCTACCTGATCATCTGAGAAACTGAATTATGGGGACTTTGGTGAGAGATGTCGGTGAGAGAATGAGGTGTGGTAAGTTGCCTAGGGGGTGGAGAGCTGAAAATGCAGGCATGGTACTAGAAACTGACTTTCCAGTATGCAGAAGTGTGGGGTATATTTGTCAGAAATGCCAGCCGTACAGGTCTGATACTGAGGGTAGAGAGGGGCTGAGTGCAGGAGTAGGGTAGAGCATAGTGAAAAGTCCTCTTTGGATCTGTCCTGCACCTATGTAGTTTCCACAGAAGGAACCTTTTTAGTATCTGTAAGGGATTGCTCTCAGGAGTGAGGGAGGTGTGTCAAGATTAAAAGTTTGTGTGCGTGTGCACGTGAGTGCCCCCCCCCCCCATTTTTCGGTGGAGTATTGTAGCCTACCTGGTTTTTTTTTTTTTATAGGAGCATAGAAAGCAGATAAAGTCCTAGGCATTGCAGGCCTTAACACACCCGTGTTCAGTCAGTAGTTGCCCTGTTGTCATTTCTTGTCCACGCTATCCTTGGCATGGGTTTGTGGAGATCCAGTGTCAGGGGAAGGCAAAAGTAGAGTTGCCAGGATGTCTCGGTTGATTGGGGGGTTGTAGAGGAATGTCCTTGAGAGAAACTGCATCATTTGCATTTCTTTTCCCTTTCCTTCTCAGCCCCCAAGAGCACCATCAGATCTCCTCCACTCTTTGCTCTTGTGCCCACAGAGTGCTGCTGGGGACCGTCTGGGCACTAGGATCACCTCAATAATCTCATGGCAGGTGAGAGTGAATTCAACGTTGTTCTCTCCTGTGCTCACCAACAATGGTTTCCCTCCATCATTGACACTGCTCAGGGTATTGCCTTCATCTAGTCTAGACTTAGCTCCTGCCTTAAATCCCCACTGCTCCCTACTCCCTCCTTGCCCACTGAGGCAAATGCCAGTCTTCAAAGCAGAGTTCTGTCCCTCAGAAGGATTTAATAAACGTTATTACTACCCAAGAGTCGGGTGCCTGTGAAGGCCCTGGATTTACCCTGTCCCCAAATGTTCCTTACCTATGCCACATCCATTGTCATTCTTCCCAGCTGTCCCACCTATTCCACATCCATCTTCATTCTTCCCCTCTGTCCCACCTGACTTGTAAATATTTCTTCCAACTTTGATTTCCCCTAGCTTGGCACATCTGAAACTCACAACCACTTTTTTTTCCTTCCCGATGACCTCCTTCTACCGCTCTCATTGCTGAATTATTTCCTCAGCGTTATCAAACGTGGCCCCAGTTTTCCCTAAGAAAACAAAAGAAAAAGCAACCTGCCACTCCAACTTTACAGTCTTTTCCCACATGTTCTGCAGCCTCAACACCTGGCCCGGATAGGTTGGGGTGGGATGCCCAAAGCAAGATATATAACTATTTCGTTTTTGACAAGCTCTTATTTCTCTACAGCAGATGACCAATGCATTTTCCAGCCTCATGGACTATCCCTCTGCCAGTTGGACCATCGGATCAAGTATCAGACTTGACCTGCTCTTGAGATGGAGCTGTTGGCTGTACTGTCACCTCAAAGGGAAGGGGTTTTTTGTGTGTGTGTAGAGGGTTAGGGTTAGCTGGATTGGGAGAGAGAGCAGCGAGAAAGAGGAGACCACTGTGTGGACACAGAAGCAGCTTCTGGGAAAGAGGGTTGGGGCTCTGTGCAGGGAATTGGTTCTGTTTGACTCGACTGTGGGTCTGAGAAGACCCAGGGCCCTTAATTCTATAGATGGGTCTAATCTCTGGATGCTCACAGTCCCGTCTCCAGTTTCACTCTGTACATCCTCAGTCTCCCACGAAGGGACTCTTCTGTGTCTGGCAGTCACATCTGGGAAAGAGAGGAGGAAGGTGCGTTTTGAGGAGAGGCGGGGAAGATCATGGTCTCCTTTTATCCTCTTGACCTCAATTAAGGAGTCTTCATTGTGAGACATGTCTGCAGTGAGACAGATTGAGGAAGTGAGTGAGTTGCTAAGAGGCCAGAGGGCTGAAAATGTGGGCACTGTACTAGAAACTGACTTTACGATGTACAGAACTGTGGGGTATCTTTTGAAGTCAGAAATACCAGTCGTACAGATCTGCTACCTGGGACAACATGGGGAGGGATCTCCAGAAATACAGAGGGATCCAGTGCAACAGCAGGGTAGAGCATAGTGAGCAGTCCTGTCATCGCAAATGCCTTACACATCTATAGTTTTCACAGAAAGGACCTTTCCCTAGCTGTGAGGGGCTGCTCTCTGGGGAGAGGGAGGTCAGTGTTAAGACTAAGAGGGTGTGTATGTGTCTGTGTGCCTACCCCTACTCTTCTCTGGAGTGTTGTAGCCTCCTGTGGTTTTTTGTTGTTTTTTTTTTAGGGACCCTAGAAAGCAGGTAAAGTCCCTGGCACTGCAGGCTTTCCCACGTCCCTGTTCAGTGAGCAGTTGCCCTGGAAATCTCTTGTTTGTGCCTTGTCCTTTCCTGGCCTGGCTGTGTGGGGATCCAGGGGGAGGGAAGTGTGGAGAAGCCAGGGTGTCCGTGGCTGTCCTCATGTGTTTTGAACAATAAGTTGATTTGGGGTGGTGAAGGAATGTATGCTTTAGAGAAACTGCATTGCTTGCCTTTTACTTCTCAGCCCCCAGGAGCCCCATCAGACGTTCTCCACTCCTGCTATCTTGCCTTGGAGTGCTATTGGGTGCAGTGTGGGCACTAGGACCTCCTTCAAGCCTCTCAGCAGGTGAGTTAATTCAACTTTATCACCTGCAGCAATGATACCTCTCCATCATTAAGGCCCATTCCTATCAATCAATTGTATTTATTGAGCGCTTACTGTGTGCAGAGCACTGTACTAAGCACTTGGGAAGTACAAGTTGGCAACATATAGAGGCAGTCCCTACCCAACAGTGGGCTCACAGTCTAAAAGGGGGAGACAGAACAAAACCAAACATACTAACAAAATAAAATAAATAGAATAGATATGTACAAGTAAAATAAATAGAGTAATACATATGTACAAACATACAGGTGCTGTGGGGAAGGGAAGGAGGTAACATGGGGGGATGGAGAGGGGGACGAAGGGGAGAGGAAGGAAGGGGCTCAGTCTGGGAAGGCCTCCTGGAGTAGGTGAGCTCTCAGTAGGGCCTTGAAGGGAGGAAGAGAGCTGGCTTGTGTGGGCAGAGGGAGGGCATTCCAGGCACGGGGGATGACCTGGGCCGGGGGTCGATGGCGGGACAGGCGAGAACGAGGTACGGTGAGGAGATGAGGAGCGGAGGGGGCGGGCCGGGCTGTAGAAGGAGAGAAGGGCGGTGAGGTAGGAGGGGGCGAGGTGATGGAGAGCCTTGAAGCCCAGGGTGAGGAGTTTCTGCCTGATGTGTGGATTGATTGGTAGCCACTGGAGATTTTTGAGGAGGGGAGTAACATGCCCAGAGCGTTTCTGGACAAAGACAATCCGGGCAGCAGCATGAAGTATGGATTGAAGTGGGGGAGAGACACGAGGTTGGGAGATTAGAGAGAAGGCTGATGCAGTAGTCCAGACGGGAATTCCTATTGCCTTTAACCTCTGTTGTAGACTTAAGTCCTGCCTTAAATCCCCAGTGCTCCCTACTTGTTTCTTGCCACTGAGGCAACTGCCAATGCTCAAAATAGGGCTCTCTTCTGAGAGAGTATTTAATCACAACTATTACTAATAACCAAGCAGATGATGCTTGCCCTGCCCCTAAATGTTCCTCACCTATTCCACATCCACCCTCATTCTTCAGAGGCATCCCACCTGCCCGACTTCCAAATCATTCCGTCAACTTTGATTCTCTTTAGCTCACACATTCTAAACACTCACATCCCCTTGTCTTATTTTCCCAATTACCATCTTCTGCTATTCCTTGTGTTGAATTACTTCCTTCCTCAATGTTTACAAATGTGCCTCAGTTCCACCTAAAAAAAAAAAAAAAAAAACTGACCCACCACTCCAGCTATATATTCTTTTTATGAAGTTCTTCAGTCTCCACACCTGGCAGTGCACAGGTTAGGGTGGGATGACCAAAGTGAGAATTTTTTTTTCCACTAGTCTCTCTACAGCAGATGGCCGATGCATTTCCTGGCCTTTTGAACCATCCGTCAGCCATTGGGACCTTTTGGTTCTAATCTCAGACCAGCCATTGAGATGGAGCTGTGAGCTCTGCTGCTACATCAAAGGGAAGGTGTTGGCTTTTTCTTCTCTTTCTTTTTTTCCTCTCTCTCTCTCTCTCTCTCTCTGTGTGTGTGTGTGTGTGTGTGTGTGTGTGTACATGCACATGGTATGTGTGTGACTGGATAGGGTGAGCTGGTTTGAGTGGGAGAGCAGTGAGGAAGAGGAGACCACTGTGGACACATAAGCTGCTTCTGGAAATGGGGGCTGGGGCTCTGTGCAGGGAACTCGTTCTGTGTGGCTCGACTGTGGGTCTGAGAAGATCCAGGGCCCTTAATTCTATAGAGGGGTCTAATCTCTGGGTGCTCACAGTCCCGCCTCCAGAGTCACTCTGTACATCCCCTGCCCCCCTGAAGGGACTCTTCTGTGTCACACAGTTTTTTGGGGGGGAAGAGAGGAGGGAGATATTTTGTGGAGAGAGGGGCAGGGAAGGCCATTGTCCACTTGATCTTTTGGGAAACTGACTTAAGGGGAGTTGATTGTGAGATCAATGTCAGTGGTGAGAGAGAACACGAGTAGGTTGCCTAGAGGCTGAAAATGCAGGCATGGTAGTAGAAGCTGACTTTCCAATATGCAGAAGTGTGGGATCTATTCAAGTCAGAAATACCAGCCTTACAGGTCTGATACTGAGGGTAGAAAGGGGTTGAGTGTAAGAGTAGGGTAGAGCATAGTGAACAGTCCTCTTTGGAACTGCTCTGCACCGCTTTAGAGTCCACAGAAGGAATGTTTTCTGTATGTGTAAGGGCTTGCTCTCAGGGATGTGTGTGTGTGTGGTGTGTCCACCCCATTCTTCTCTGGAGTATTGTAGCCTTCTACCTGAGTTTATTATTGGTAGGGAGCATAGAAAGCAGATAAAGTCCTGGGAATTGAAGGCCTTAAAACACCCCTGTTCAGTCAGTAGTTGCCCTATTTGTCTTTTTTTCGTCCACGCTATCCTTGGCGTGGGTTTGTGGAGATCCAATGTCAGGGGAAGGCAAAAGTGGAGAAACCAGGCTGTCTGTTTTGGTGCCTGGTGGAGGAATGTCCTTGAGAGAAACTGCATTGTTTGCATTTCTTTCCCTTTCCTTCTCATCCCCCAGGAGGACCATCAGATCAATCAATCAATCAATCGTATTTATTGAGCGCTTACTATGTGCAGAGCACTGTACTAAGCACTTGGGAAGTACAAATTGGCATCACATAGAGACAGTCCCTACCCAACAGTGGGCTCACAGTCTAAAAGGGGGAGACAGAGAACAGAACCAAACATACCAACAAAATAAAATAAGTAGGATAGAAATGTACAAGTAAAATAAATAAATAAATAGAGTAATAAATATGTACAACCATATATACATATATACAGGTGCTGTGGGGAAGGGAAGGAGGTAAGACGGGGGGATGGAGAGGGGGACGAGGGGGAGAGGAAAGAAGGGGCTCAGTCTGGGAAGGCCTCCTGGAGGAGGTGAGCTCTCAGCAGGGCCTTGAAGGGAGGAAGAGAGCTAGCTTGGCGGATGGGCAGAGGGAGGGCATTCCAGGCCTGGGGGATGACGTGGACCGGGGGTCGATGGCGGGACAGGCGAGAGCGAGGTACAGTGAGGAGATTAGTGGTGGAGGAGCGGAGGGTGCGGGCTGGGCAGTAGAAGGAGAGAAGGGAGGTGAGGTAGGAGGGGGCGAGGTGATGGAGAGCCTTGAAGCCCAGGGTGAGGAGTTTCTGCTTGATGCGCAGATTGATCGGTAGCCATTGGAGGTTTTTGAGGAGGGGAGTAATATGTCCAGAGCGTTTCTGGACAAAGATAATCCGGGCAGCAGCATGAAGTATGGATTGAAGTGGAGAGAGACACGAGGATGGGAGATCAGAGAGAAGGCTAGTGCAGTAGTCCAGACGGGATGGGATGAGAGCTTGAATTAGCAGGGTAGCGGTTTGGATGGAGAGGAAAGGGCGGATCTTGGCAATGTTGCGGAGCTGAGACCGGCAGGTTTTGGTGACGGCTTGGATGTGAGGGGTGAATGAGAGAGCGGAGTCGAGGATGACACCAAGGTTGCGGGCTTGTGAGACGGGAAGGATGGTAGTGCCGTCAACAGAGATGGGAAAGTCAGGGAGAGGACAAGGTTTGGGAGGGAAGACAAGGAGCTCAGTCTTCGACATGTTGAGCTTTAGGTGGCGGGCGGACATCCAGATGGAGATGTCCTGAAGGCAGGAGGAGATGCGAGCCTGGAGGGAGGGGGAGAGAGCAGGGACAGAGATGTAGATCTGGGTGTCATCAGCGTAGAGATGATAGTTGAAGCCGTGGGAGCGAATGAGGTCACCAAGGGAGTGAGTGTATATTGAGAACAGAAGGGGACCAAGCACTGAACCTTGGGGAACCCCCACAGTAAGAGGATGGGAGGGGGAGGAGGAGCCTGCAAAAGAGACTGAGAAAAAACGACCGGAGAGATAAGAGGAGAACCAGGAGAGGACGGAGTCTGTGAAGCCAAGGTCAGATAACGTGTTGAGGAGAAGGGGGTGGTCCACAGTGTCGAAGGCAGCTGAGAGGTCGAGGAGGATTAGGACAGAGTATGAGCCATTGGATTTGGCAAGCAGGAGGTCATTGGTGACCTTTGAGAGCGCAGTTTCCGTGGAATGCAGGGGACGGAAGCCAGACTGGAGGGGGTCGAGGAGAGAGTTGTTGTTGAGGAATTCTAGGCAGCGCATGTAGACAACTCGTTCAAGGAGTTTGGAAAGGAATGGTAGGAGGGATATGGGATGATAACTAGAAGGTGAGGTGGGGTCAAGAGAGGGTTTTTTTAGGATGGGAGAGACATGGGCATGTTTGAAGGCAGAGGGGAAGGAACCAGTGGAGAGTGAGCAGTTGAAGATGGAAGTTAAGGAGGGGAGAAGGGATGGAGCGAGAGATTTCATAAGATGAGAGGGAATGGGGTCAGAAGCACAGGTGGCCGGAGTAGCACTTGAGAGGAGGGAGGAGAGTTCCTCTGAGGATACAGCTGGGAAGGATGGGAGAGTAGCAGAGAGTGTTGAGAGCCGGGGGGTTGGAGAAAGGGGGGAAGAGACTTTGGGGAGGTCGGACCTGATGGATTGAATTTTGTTAATGAAGTAGGAGGCCAGATCGTTGGGGGTGAGGGAAGGAGGAGGGGGAGGAACCGGGGGCCTGAGAAGGGAGTTGAATGTACGGAAGAGCTGGCGGGGGTGATGGGCATGGGTGTCAAGGGAGGAGAAATAGTTTTGTCTGGCAGAAGAGAGGGCTGAGTTAAGGCAGGAAAGGATAAACTTGAAGTGAACGAGGTTGGCATGGTGTTTAGACTTTCGCCAGCAGCGTTCAGCAGCTCGAGCATAAGAGCAAAGGAGGCGGACAGTGGCAGTGATCCAGGGCTGTGGGTTAGTGGTGCGAGAGCGGCGAAGGGAAAGGGGAGCGAGCGAGTCTAGCTGAGTAGAAAGGGTAGAGTTGAGAGCAGTAATCTGATCATCAAGACTGGGTAGAGAGGAGAGGGCGGCGAGGTGGGGTGTGAGGCACTCCGAAAGATGGGTGGGGTCCAGAGAGCGGAGATCTCTGTGAGGGAGTAATACGGATTTACAGGGGAAAGGAGTGTGAGTGAGGAGGCAGGTGAGAAGATTATGATCAGAGAGAGGGATCTCCTCCACTCCTTGCTCTTGTGCCCACGGAGTGCGCTGGAGACCATCCGGGCACTAGGCCCACCTCGGTCATCTCCTGGCAGGTGAGAGTGAATTAAACTTAGTTCTCTCCTGTCCTCAACAACAATGGTTCCCCTCCCTCATCGACACCCAGGGTATTGCCTTCGCTCTCTTGTCTAGACTTATCTCCTGCCTTAATTCCCCACCTTTCCCTACTCCCTCCTTGCCCACTGAGGCAAATGCCAGTGCTCAAAGCAGAGTTCTGTACATCAGAATAATAATAATAATGTTGGTATTTGTTAAGCGCTTACTATGTGCAAAGCACTGTTCTAAGCGCTGAGGTAGATACAAGGTAATCAGGTTGTCCCACCTGGGGCTCATAGTCTTCATCCCCATTTTACAGATGAGGGAACTGAGACCCAGAGAAGTTAAGTGATTTGCCCAAAGTCACACAGCTGACAAATGGCAGAGCCGGGATTTGAACCCACGACCTCTGACTCCAAAGCCCGGGCTCTTTCCACTGAGCCACGCTGCTTCAGAAGCATTTAATAAGCGTTATTATTGCTACCCAAGAGTCGTGTGCCTGTGGAGCCCCTGGATGTACCCTGTCCCCAAATGTTCCTCACCTATTCCACATCCATCATCATTCTTCCTAACTGTCCCACGTGACTTGTAAATATTGCTTCCAACTTTGTTTCCCCTAGCTTGGCACATCTGAAACTCACAACCACTTTTTTTCCCTTCCCGATGACCGTTTTCTACCGCTCTCTGTGCTGAATTATTTCCTCATTGCTATCACACATGGCCACAGTTCTCCCTAAGTAAGAAAACATAACCAAAAATAGCCTGCTACTCCAACTTTATATCCTTTTCTCACAAGTCCTGCAGCCTCAACACCGAAGTGGGGTGGGAGGCCCAAAGTGATTTTTTTTTTCTAATTTTTTGACTAGCTCTTAATTTCTCTACAGCAGATGACCAATGCATTTCCCAGCCTCATGGATTCTCCCTTTGCCATTTGGACCATCGGGTCAAATATCAGACTTGCCCTGCTGTTGAGATGGAGCTGTTGGCTGTGCTGTCACCTCAAAGGGAAGGTTTTTTTTTTCCCGTGTGTGTGTTTGAATGGATAGGGTTATCTGGATTTGGGGAGAGAGAGCAGCGAGGAAGAGGAGGCCACTGTGGACCCAGAAGCTTGTTCTGGATATGGGGGTTGGGGCTCTGTGCAGGGAACTGGTTCTGGTTGACTCGACTGTGGGTCTGAGAAGATCCGGGGCCTTTAATTCTATAGATGGGTCTAATCTCTGGGTGCTCACAGTCCTGTCTCCAGAGTCACTCTGTACATCCTCAGTCTCCCACGAAGGGACTCTTCTGAGTATGATGGTAGCTTCTGGGGAGGGGAGGTGGTTTTGTGAAAAGAGAGGCAAGGAAGTTGGTCTACCTGATCATCTGAGAAACTGAATTATGGGGACTTTGAGAGAATGAGGTGTGGTGAGTAAGTTGCCTAGAGGGTGAAGAGCTGAAAATGCAGGCATGGTACTAGACTGACTTTTCAATATGCAGAAGTGTGGGGTATATTTGTCAGAAATACCAGCCTTATAGGTCTGATACTGAGGGTAGAGAGGGGTTGAGCATAGTGAACACCCTTGGTGACCTCATTCGCTCCCACAGCTTCAACTATCATCTCTACGCTGATGCCACCCAGATCTACATCTCTGCCCCTGCTCACTCCCCCTCTCTCCAGGCTCCCATCTCCTCCTGCCTTCAGGACATCTCCATCCGGATGTCTGCCCACCACCTAAAACTCAACATGTCTGAGACTGAACTCCTTGTCTACCCTCCCAAACCCTCCCCTCTCCCTGACTTTCCCATCACTGTTGACGACACTACCATCCTTCCCGTCTCACAAGCCCGCAACCTTGGTGTCATCCTCGACTCCGCTCTCTCATTCACCCCTCACATCCAAGCCATCACCAAAACCTGCCGGTCTCAGCTCCGCAACATGGCCAAGATCCACCCTTTCCTCTCCATCCAAACCGCTACCCTGCTTGTTCAAGCTCTCATCCTATCCCATCTGGACTACTGTATCAGCCTCCTCTCCGATCTCCCATCCTCGGGTCTCTCCCCACTTCAATCCATACTTCATGCTGCTGCCCAGATTGTCTTTGTCCAGAAAAGCTCTGGGCATGTTACTCCCCTCCTCAAAAATCTCCAGTGGCTACCAGTCAATCTGCACATCAGGCAGAAACTCCTCACCCTGGGCTTCAAGGCTGTCCATCACCTCGCCCCCTCCTACCTCACCTCCCTTCTCTCCTTCTACAGCCCACCCCGCACCCTCCGCTCCTCTGCCGCTAATCTCCTCACCGTGCCTCGTTCTCGCCTGTCCCGCCATCGACCCCCGGCCCACGTCATCCCCCGGGCCTGGAATGCCCTCCCTCCCCACATCCGCCAAGCTAGCTCTCTTCCTCCCTTCACGGCCCTACTGAGAGCTCACCTCCTCCAGGAGGCCTTCCCAGACTGAACCCCTTCTTTCCTCTCCCCATCGTTCCCCTCTCCATCCCATCTTACCTCCTTCCCTTCCCCACAGCACCTGTATATATGTATATATGTTTGTACATATTTATTACTCCATTTATTTTACTTGTACATATCTATTCTATTTTATTTTGTTAGTATGTTTGGTTTTGTTCTCTGTCTCCCCCTTTTAGACTGTGAGCCCACTATTGGGTAGGGACTGTCTCTATATGTTGCCAACTTGTACTTCCCAAGTGTTCAGTATAGTGCTCTGCACACAGTAAGTGCTCAATAAATACGATTTGACTGATTGATTGAACAGTTCTTTGGAACTGCTCTGCGCAGATGTAATTTCCACAGAAGGAACCTTTTCAGTATCTGTAAGGGGTTGCTCCCAGGGGTGCAGGAGGTGAGTGTCAAGATTGTGTGTGTGTGTGTGTGTGTGCGTGTGTGTGTGTGTGTGTGTGTGTGTGTGTGTGTGTGTACTTTGAACATAGCAGATAAAGTCCTGGGCATTGCAGGCCTTAACACACCCCTGTTCAGTCAGTAGTTGCCCCGGAGAGGGACCTGTTGTCACTTTTTTTTTTTTGTCCATGCTATCCTTGCCATGGGTTTGTGGAGATGCAGTGTCAGGGGAAGGGAAAAGTGGAGAAGCCAGGTTATCTGTGTGGGTACCTCATCATGTGTGTTGGCTTTTTTTTTTTCCTTTGGATTTTGTTTTATTTTTATTTTTTGGTACAGTCTGTTGCTTTGGGGTTTGTGGAGGAATGTGTTTGAGAGAAACTGCATCATCTGCCTTTCTTTCCCTTTCCTTCTCAGCCCCCAGGAGCACCATCAGATCTCCTTCACTCCTTGCTCTTGTGCCCATGGAGTGCTGTTGGGGACCATCTGGGCACTAGGACCACCTCGATCATCTCATGGAAGGTGAGAATGAATTCAACTTTGTTCACTTCTGTGCTCACCAACAATGGTTTCCCTCCCTCATTGACACCCCCCCCCCAAAGGGTATTGCCTTCATCTGGTCTAGATTTAGCTCCAGCCTTAAATCCCCACTGTTCCCTACTCCCTCCTTGCCCACTGAGGCAAATGCCAGTACTCAAAGCAGAGTTCTATACATCAGAAGCATTTAATAAATGTTATTATCACTACCCAAGAGTCAGGTGCCTGTGAAGCCCCTGGATTTACCCTGTCCCCAAATGTTCCTCACCTATTCTACATCCATCTTCGTTCTTCCCAAATGTTCCTCACCTATTCCACATCCATCTTCATTCTTCCCAGCTGTCCCACCTGACTTGTAAATATTCCTTCCAACTTTGATTCCCCTAGCTTGGCACATCTGAAACTCACAACCACTTTTTTCCCTTCCTGATGACTGTCTTCTACCGCTCTCTGTGCTGAATTATTCCCTCGGTGCTATCAAACATGGCTACAGTTTTCCCTAAGTAAGAAAACAAAACAAATTAACCTGCCACTCCAACTTTACATTGTTTTCCCACAAGTCCTGCAGCCTCAACACCTGGCCAAGGATAGGTTGGGGTGGGATGCCCAAAGCAAAATTTTTTTTGACTAGCTCTTACGCTCTCTACAGCAGATGCCCAGTGCATTTCCCAGCCTCATGGACTACCCCTCTGCCATTTGGACCATCGGGTCAAGTATTAGACTTGATGTGCTGTTGAGATGGAGCTGGGGGCTGTACTGTCACCTCAAAGGGAAGATGGGTGGTTTTTTTTGTGTGTGTGTGTGCGTGTGTGTAGAGGGTTAGCTGGATCGGGGGAGAGAGAGCAGCAAGGAAGAAGAAGCCACTGTGGACACTCAAGCTGCTTCTGGAAATGGGGGTTGGGGCTCTGTTCAGGGAACTGGTTCTGTTTGACTCGACTGTGGGTCTGAGAAGACCCAGGGTCCTTAATTCTATAGATGGGTCTAACCTCTGGGTGCTCACAGTCCCATCTCCAGAGTCACTCTCTACATCCTCAGTCTCCCACAAAGGGACTCTTCTGTGTCTGGCAGTCGCTTCTCAGTAAGAGAGGAGGATGGTGCTTTTTGAGGAGAGGTTGGGAAGACCATGGTCTCCTTTATCCTCTTAAAACGATTAAGGAGTCTTCATTGTGAGAAATGTTTGTGGTGAGACAGTTTGAGGAAGTGAGTGAGTTAAAAAGAGGCTGGAGGGCTGAAAATGCCGGCATTTTACTAGAAACTTTGATATACAGAGGTGTGGGGTATCATTTGAAGTCAGAAATCCCATACAGGTCTGATACCTGGGGTATCGTGGGGAGGGATCTCTAGGGGTAGAGAGGGGTCCATTGCAAGAGTAGGGTAGAGCCTAGTGACCAGCCCTGGCATTGCAAATGCCTGACACATCTGTAATTTTCACAGTAAGGACCTCTCTGTAGCTGTAAGGGGATGCTCTCAGGGGAGAGGGAGGTCTGTGTTAAGACTAAGACGGGGTGTGTGTGTGTGTGTGTGTGTGTGTGTCTGCCTACCCCTATTCTTCTCTGGAGTGTTGTGGCCTCCTGAGTCTTGGTAGGGACCCTAGAAAGCAGATAAAGTCCCAGGCACCGCGGGCTTTCCCACATCCTTGTTCAGTCAACAGTTGCCCTGGAAACCTCTGCTTGTGTCTTGGCCTTTCCTGTCCTGGATGTGTGGAGAAACCAGGGTGTGTGTGGCTGTCCTCATATGTTTTGAACAATAAGTTGACTTTGGGGGTGGTGGAGGAATGTGTGCTTTAGAGAAACTTCATCGTTTGCCTTTCCTCCCCTTTCCTTCTCAGCCCCCGGGAGCCCCATCCGATCTTCTCCACTCCTGCTTCCTTGCCTTGGAGTGCTGTTGGGTGCTATGTGGGCACTAGGACCCTTCAACCCTCTCAGCAGGTGAGTGAATTTAACTGTGGTCACCTGTGACCAGCAACAATGATTCCTCTCCATCATTAATGTCCATTCCTATTCCTTTAACCTTGGCAGTAGATGTAAAGTCCTGCCTTAAATCCCCAGTTAAGTTAAGCCCTTACATCCCTATTCTTTGCTTGTCACGGAGGCAACTGCCAATGCTAAAAATAGGGCTCTTTTCTGAGAGAGTATTTAATAATGGCTATTACTAATAAGCAAGCAGATGATGCTCCTCAAACCACTAGATTTGCCCTGCCCCAAAATTTTCCTCACCTATTCCACATCCATCCTCATTCTTCGCAGACATCACACCTGCCCGACTTCCAAATCATTCTGTCAACCTTGATTTCCTTTAGTTCACACATTCTAAACACTCCCATCCCCTTGTTGAATCTTCCCAATGACTGTCTTCTATTATTCCGTGTATTGAATTACTTCCTCGCTCAATATTTACAAACAAGCCCCAGTTCCGCTAAAGAAAAAACCTGACTCACCACCCCAGCTTTATATTCTTTTTATAAAGTTCTGCAGTCTCCACACCTGGCAGTGCACAGGTTAGGGTTGGATGACCAAAGGGAGATAACTTTTTTTTTCTTTCTATTCTCTCGACAGCATATGCCCACAGTGTTTCCTGGTCTCGAGAACCATCCGTCACCTATTGGGGACCTTTGCTTGTAATCTCACTAACCATTAAGATGGAGCCGTGAGCTCTGCTGCTACAGCAAAGGGAAGGTGTTGGCTTTTTTTTTTTGTGTGTGTGTGTGTGTGTGTGTGTGTCTGCGTGTGAGTGGAGAGGGTTAGGGTTATCTGGCTTGAAGGGGAGAGCAGTGAGGAAGAGGAGACCACTGTGGACAAAGAAGCTGCTTCTGGAAATGGGGCTGGGGCTCTGTGCAGGGAACTGGTTCTGTTTGATTCGACTGTGGGTCTGAGGAGACCCGGGGCCCTTAATTCTATTGACGGGTCTGACCTCTGGGTGCTCACAATCCTGTCTCCAGAGTCACTCTGTACATCCTCAGTCTCCTGCGAAGGGACTCTTCTGTGTATGACAATTTCTTCTGGGGGGCCAGGGGGAGGTGTGAAGAGAGAGGTAGGGAAGTTGGTCTACCTGATCATCTGAGAAACTGAATAATGGGGACTTTGGTGAGAGATGTCAGTGAGAGAATGAGGTGTGGTAAGTTGCCTAGAGGGTGGAGAGCTGAAAATGCAGGCATGGTACTAGAAACTGACTTTCCAGTATGTAGAAGTGTGGGGTATAGTTGTCAGAAATGCCAGCCTTACAGGTCTGATACTGAGGGTAGAGAGGGGCTGAGTGCAGGAGTAGGGTAGAGCATAGTGAAAAGTCCTCTTTGGAACTGTCCTGCACCTATGTAGTTTCCACAGAAGGAACCTTTTTAGTATCTGTAAGGAGTTGCTTTCAGGAGTGACGGAGGTGTGTCAAGATTAAAAGTATGTGCGCATGTGCACGTGAGTGCCCCCCCCATTTTTCGCTGGAGTATTGTAGCCTACTTGAGGTTTTTTTTTGTTTGTTTTGTTTTTTGGAGCATAGAAAGCAGATAAAGTCCTAGGCATTGCAGGCCTTAACACACCCCTGTTCAGTCAGTAGTTGCCCTGTTGTCATTTCTTGTCCATGCTATGCTTGGCATGGGTTTGTGGAGATCCAGTGTCAGGGGAAGGCAAAAGTAGAGTAGCCAGGATGTCTGTGTGGGTGCCTAGTTATGTGTGGTGTGCCTTTTTTTTTTTGTACAATCGGTTGATTGGGGGGTTGTAGAGGAATGTCCTTGAGAGAAACTGCACCGTTTGCATTTCTTTCCCTTTCCTTCTCAGCCCCCAAGAGCACCATCAGATCTCCTCCACTCTTTGCTCTTGTGCCCATGGAGTGCTGCTGGGGACCGTCTGGGCACTAGGACCACCTCAGTCATGTCATGGCAGGTGAGAGTGAATTCAACTTTGTACTCTCCTGTGCTCACCAACAATGGTTTCCCTCCATCATTGACACCGCTCTGGGTATTGCCTACATCTGGTCTAGACTTAGCTCCTGCCTTAAATCCCCACTGTTCCCTACTCCCTCCTTGCCCACTGAGGCAAATGCCAGTGTTCAAAGCAGAGGTCTGTACATCAGAAGGATTTAATAAACGTTATTACAACCCAAGAGTCGGGTGCCTGTGAAGGCGCTGGATTTACCCTGTCCCCAAATGTTCCTTACCTATGCCACATCCATTGTCATTCTTCCCAGCTGTCCCACCTATTCCACATCCATCTTCATTCTTCCCAGCTGTCCCATCTGACTTTTTTAAGTATTTCTTCCAACTGTGATTTCCCCTAGCTTGGCACAGCTGAAACTCACAACCACTTTATTTCCCTTCCCGATGACCTCCTTCTACCGCTCTCTGTGCTGAATTATTTCCTCAGCGTTATCAAACATGGCCCCAGTTTTCCCTAAGTAAGAAAACAAAAGAAAAAGCAACCTGCCACTCCAATTTTATATTCTTTTCCCACATGTTCTGCAGCCTCAACACCTGGCCAGGGATAGGTTGGGGTCGGATGCCCAAAGCAAGATATATAACTTTTTTTTTGACAAGCTCTTATTTCTCTACAGTAGATGACCAATGCATTTTCCAGCCTCATGTACTATCCCTCTGCCAGTTGGACCATCGGATCAAGTATCAGACTTGACCTGCTCTTGAGATGGAGCTGTTGGCTGTACTGTCACCTCAAAGGGAAGGTTTTTTTTTTTTTGTGTGTGTGTGTGTGTGTGTGTGTGTGTGTGTGTGTGTGTGTAGATGGTTAGGGTTAGCTGGATTGGGAGAGAGCAGTGAGAAAGAGGAGGCCACTGTGTGGACACAGAAGCGGCTTCTGGAAAAGGGGGTTGGGGCTCTGTGCAGGGAATTGGTTCTGTTTGACTCGACTGTGGGTCTGAGAAGACCCAGGGCCCTTAATTCTATAGATGGGTCTAATCTCTGGATGCTCACAGTCCCGTCTTCAGAGTCACTCTGTACATCCTCAGTCTCCCACGAAGGGACTCTTCTGTGTCTGGCAGTCGCTTCTGGGAAAGAGAGGAGGAAGGTGCTTTTTGAGGAGAGGCAGGAAAGATCATGGTCTCCTTTTTATCCTCTTGAACTCAATTAAGGAGTCTTCACTGTGAGACATGTCTGCAGTGAGACAGATTGAAGAAGTGAGTGAGTCACAAAGAGGCCAGAGGGCTGAAAATGTGGGCACTGTACTAGAAACTGACTTTACAATATACAGAACTGTGGGGTATCTTTTGAAGTCAGGAATACCAGTCGTACAGGTCTGCTACCTGGGGCAACATGGGGAGGCATCTCCAGAAGTACAGAGGGATCCAGTGCAACAGCACGGTAGAGCATAGTGAG
The DNA here is from genome assembly GCF_015852505.1 of Tachyglossus aculeatus. NCBI lineage: Eukaryota > Metazoa > Chordata > Mammalia > Monotremata > Tachyglossidae > Tachyglossus > Tachyglossus aculeatus. Next base: position 136,234,804 of record NC_052101.1, read on the forward strand.
CAGTCCTGGCATTGCAAATGCCTTACACATCTATAGTTTTCACAGAAAGGACCTTTCCCTAGCTGTGAGGGGCTGCTCTCTGGGGAGAGGGAGGTCAGTGTTAAGACTAAGAGGGTGTGTATGTGTCTGTGTGCCTACCCCTACTCTTCTCTGGAGTGTTGTAGCCTCCTGAGTTTTTTGTTAGGGACCCTAGAAAGCCGATAAAGTCCCGGGCACTGCAGGCTTTCCCACATCCCTGTTCAGTGAGCAGTTGCCCTGGAAATCTCTTGTCTTGTCCTTTCCTGGCCTGGGTGTGTGGGGATCCAGGGCAGTGTGGAGAAGCCAGGGTGTCTGTGGCTGTCCTCATGTGTTTTGAACAATAAGTTGATTTGGGGTGGTGAAGGAATGTATGCTTTAGAGAAACTGCATTGTTTGCCTTTCTTCCCCTTTCCTTCTCAGCCCCCAGGAGCCCCATCAGACGTTCTCCACTCCTGCTCTCTTGCCTTGGAACGCTACTGGGTGCAATGTGGGCACTAGGACCCTTCAAGCCCCTCAACAGGTGAGTGAATTCAACTTTGTTGTCACCTGAAACAATGATTCCTCTCCATCATTAATGCCCATTCCTATTGCCCTTAACCTCTGTGGTAGACTTAAGTCCTGCCTTAAATCCCCAGTACTCCCTCCTCCTTCCTTGTCACTGAGGCAACTGCCAATGCTCAAAACAGGGCTCTCTTCTGAGAGAGTATTTAATAAACTATTACTAATATCCAAGCAGATAATTCTCCTGAAGCCACTGGCTTTGCCATGCCCCTAAATCTTCCTCACCTATTTCACAGCCACCCTCATTCTTCAGACATCACACTTGCCCGACTTCCAAATCATTCCGTCAACTCTGATTCTCTTTAGTTCACACATTCTAAACACTCACATCCCCTTCTCGTATCTTGCAAATAACCATATTCTACTATTCCTTGTGTTGAAGTACTTCCTTCCTCAATGTTTACAAATATGCCCCAGTTCCACTAACAAAAAAAAAATACTGACCCACCACTCCAGCTCTATATTCTTTTTATGAAGTTCTTCAGTCTCCACCCCTGGCAGTGTATAGGTTAGGGTGGGATGACCAAAGTGAGATTAATTTTTTTTTCTAGTAACTCTACAGCAGATGCCCAGTGCATTTCCTGGCCTCTTGAACTATCCGTCAGCCATTGGGACCTTTTGGTTCTAATCTCAGATCAGGCATTGAGATGGAGCTGTGAGCTCTGCTGCTACATAAAAGGGAAGGTGTTGGCTTTTTCTTTTTTTTTCTTTTTTTTTTTTGTGTGTGCGTGTGAGCACATGGTATGTGTGTGAGTGGAGGGGTTAGGGTTAGTTGGTTTGAGGGGGAGAGCAGGGAGGAAGAGGAGACCACTGTGGACACAGAAGCTGCTTCTGGAAATGGGGGCTGGGGCTCTGTGCAGGGAACTGGTTCTGTTTGACTTGACTGTGGGCCTGAGAAGACCCAGGGCCCTTAATTCTATAGATGGGTCTAATCTCTGGGTTCTCACAGTCCCGTCTCCAGAGTCACTCTGTACATCCTCGGTCTCCCACAAAGGGACTCTTCTGTGTCCGACAGTCGCTTCTGGGGAAGAGAGGAGGAAGGTGCTTTTTGAGGAGAGGGGCAGCGAAGACCACGGTCTCCTTTATCCTTTTAAACTCAATTAAGGAGTCCTCAATGTGAGAGAGGTGTGTGGTGAGACAGATTGAGGAAGTGAGTGAGTTGCAAATAGGCAGGAGGGCTGAAAATGCAGGCATTGTATCAGTTTCTAGTACAAACTGAAAGTCTAGAAACTGAATTTACGATATACAGAAGTGTGGGGTATCTTTTGAAGTCAGAAAAATCAGTTGTACATGTCTGATATCTGGGGCAACATGGGGAGAGATCTCTAGAGGTAGAGAGGGGCTCAGTGCAAAGGCAGGATAGAGCATACTGAGCAGTTCTGGCATCGCAAATGCCGTACACATCTGTATAGTTCTCACAGAAAAGACTTTTCCATAGCTGTAAAGGGATGTTCTCAAGGGAGAGGGAGGTCCATGTTAAGACTAAAATGGTGTGTATGTGTCTGCCTGTCTACCCCTGTTTGTCTCTGGAGTGTTGTAGCCTCCTGAGTCTTGGTAGGGACCCTAGAAAGCGGGTAAAGTCCTGGACACTGCAGGCTTTCCCACATCCCTGTTAGGTCAGCAATTGCCCTGGAAATCTCTTGTTGTTTGTGTCTTGGTCTTTCCTGGCCTGGATGTGTGGGGATCCAGGGGGAGGGAAGTGTGGCAAAGCCAGGGTGTCTGTGGCTGTCCTCATGTGCTTTTGAATAAGTTGATTTGGGGTGGTGGAGGAATGTGTGCTTTAGAGAAACTGCATTGTTTTTATGATGGCATTTATTAAGCACTTACTATGTGCAAAGCACTGTTCTAAGCGCTGGGGAGGTTACAAGGTGATCAGGTTGTCCCACGGGGGGCTCACAGTCTTAATCCCCATTTTCCAGATGAGGCAACTGAGGCACAGAGAAGTTAAGTGACTTGCCCAAAGTCACACAGCTGACAGTTGTTTCCTTTCCTCCCCTTTCCTTCTCAGCCCCCAGGAGCCGCATCAGATGTTCTCCATTCCTGCTCTCTTGCCTTGGAGCGCTGTTGGGTGCAATGTGGGCACTAGGACCCTTCATGCCTCTCAACAGGTGAGTGAATTCAACTCTGTTGTCCCCTGCAACCAGCAACAATGATTCCTGTGCATCATTAATGCCCATTCCTATAGCCTTTAACCTCTGTGGTAGACTTAAATCCTGCCTTAAATCCCCAGTGCTCCCTACTCCTTCCTTGCCACTGAGACGACTGCCAATGCTAAATACAGGGATGTCTTCTAGGAGAGTATTTAATCAACTGTTACTAATAACCAAGCAGATGATGCTTGCCCTGCCCCTAAATGTTCCTCACCTATTCCTGCCCTCTCAAAGGTCACCAATGACCTCCTGCTTGCCAAATCCAACGGCTCCTACTCTATCCTAATCCTCCTCGACCTCTCAGCTGCCTTTGACACTGTGGACCACCCCCTTCTCCTCAACACGCTATCTGACCTGGGCTTCACAGACTCCGTCCTCTCCTGGTTCTCCTCTTATCTCTCCGGTCGTTCATTCTCAGTCTCTTTTGGAGGCTCCTCCTCCCCCTCCCCCTCCCATCCCCTTACTGTGGGGGTTCCCCAAGGTTCAGTGCTTGGTCCCCTTCTATTCTTGATCTACACTCACTCCCTTGGTGACCTCATTGGCTCCCACGGCTTCAACTATCATCTCTACACTGATGACACCCAGATCTACATCTCTGCCCCTGCTCTCTCCCCCTCTCTCCAAGCTGGAATCTCCTCCCGCCTTCAGGACATCTCCATCTGCATGTCTGCCCGCCACCTAAAACTCAACATGTCCGAGACTGAACTCCTTGTCTTCCCTCCCAAACCCTGCCCTCTCCCTGACTTTCCCATCTCTGTTGATGGCACTACCATCCTTCCCATCTCACAAGCCCGCAACCTTGGTGTCATCCTCGACTCTGCTCTCTCGTTCACCCCTCACATCCAAGCTGTCACCAAAACCTGCCGGTCTCAGCTCTGCAACATTGCCAAGATCCGCCCTTTCCTCTCCATCCAAACCATTAACCTGCTCGTTCAAGCTCTCATCCTATCTCATCTGGACTACTGCATCAGCCTTCTCTCTGATCTCCCATCCTCATGTCTCTCCCCACTTCAATCCATACTTCATGCTGCTGCCCGGATTGTCTTTGTCCAGAAACGCTCTGAGCATGTTACTCCCCTCCTCAAAATCTCCAGTGGCTATCAATCAATCTGCGCATCAGGCAGAAACTCCTCACCCTCGGCTTCAAGGCTCTCCATCACCTCGCCCCCTCCTACCTCACCTCCCTTCTCTCCTTCTACAGCCCAGCCCGCACCCTCCGCTCCTCTGCCGCTGATCTCCTCACCATGTCTCGTTCTCGCCTGTCCCGCCATTGATCCCCAGCTCACGTCATCCCCCTGGCCTGGAATGCCCTCCCTCTGCCCATCCGCCAAGCTAGCTCTCTTTCTCCCTTCAAGGCCCTACTGAGAGCTCACCTTCTCCAGGAGGCCTTCCCAGACTGAGTCCCTTCCTTCCTGTCCCCCTCTCCATCCCCCCCATCTTACCTCCTTCCCTTCCCCACAGCACCTGTATATATATGTATATATGTTTGTACATATTCCTTGCTCTATTTATCTTATTTGTACATATCTATTTTATTTATTTTATTTTGTTAGTATGTTTGGTTTTGTTCTCTGTCTCCCCCTTCTAGACTCTGAGCCCACTGTTGGGTAGGGACTGTCTCTATATCTTGCCAACTTGTACTTCCCAAGTGCTTAGTTCAGGGCTCTGCACACAGTAAGCGCTCAATAAATACGATTGACTGTGAGCCCACTGTTGGGTAGGGACTGTCTCTATATGTTGCCAACTTGTACTTCCTAAGCGCTTAGTACAGTGCTCTGCACACAGTAAGCACTCAATAAATATGATTAAGTGCATATTGTTCACAGAGGAATGTCCTGAGATCCTGGGACCGGAGTGTAGGCTTAGGCTCACACCTACTTCTCCCCCTCTTCCGAGTCGCTCGTGTACTTGGTTTTGCAGCCCTTATTCACCCCTCCTTCAGCCCCTTTAGCACTTATGCCCGGATCCGTCATTTATTTATGTTTTTGTCTGCCTCCCCCTCTAGACTGTAAATTCGCTGTGGGGGCAGGGAACGTGTCTACTAACTTTGTTACATTGTAGGTACCCGAGTGCGTAGTGCAGTGCTCTGCACGGTAAATTCGATCGATGGATTGATTGATGAGCCCTGCCCGCAAGGAGCTTACTATCTGTCTGGGGAGATGGCCACTAAAAGAATTTGCAGAAGGAGGAAAAGGGGGTTATGGTAGACGAGTCAGTGATCACATAGTAAACTATATGAGTTGCTATGTACGGAAGGGCTACGGGGTTTCAACGGAGGTCCAGTGTCTTCCCCATTTTCCATCTGTTTTGTTACTAAGAGAAAATTTGACCAACAGTTGTGATTTAGAACTGTTTACATCTTGAGTGCTAGACAAGAGGAATCACTGTATAAATCCATTTCAGAGTCTTAGGAGGTTTGATGAGGGTACCAGACTAGTTTCTGCTCTGTAGAAAGCTATAAGATGGGGAAAACTTCCATGTTTAGTTTTGGGGATATTCTTCCGAGATTGTCAATTATTAGACTAAGCTCACTGTGGGCAGGGAATATGTCTGTTTATTATATTGTACTCTCCCAATAGCATAGTGCAGTGCTCTGCACACATGAAGTGCTCAATAAATGCGATTGAACGAATATTCCTTTGATCCTGAAACTGGTCAAATTTGGCTACTCTTAAACAGTTCAAAATAGCCATTTCTCCTTGTTATCTTTACAAAGCCAGGGAAGAATCTGCCCTATCCCTAATTTTGAATTTTGAATTTAAAAAGAATACCAAATGACTCCCGTTGATAAAACGTGGGACATTAGTGTGCTTGTGATTAAGTTAAAAGTCGAGGGGAAAAATACAAAAACCTAGAACCGAGGCAATAGCTAAATTTGTGCTGTGGCATGCCGAATCATTCGTCTAAGGAATTCTTAAGTGACTGAGAATAATAATCAGTCGATTTGCTGCTTCTCTAACTGTGATACTTGTGTGATCTTTCCCTCAGGTTGTTATTTTGATGTAACTTTAAGAATCCTTTAAAGAGGGGTAAAAGAATTCATTACTTTAAGTCTTGAAAATTTCAACCTATTTCAACTTTTGTTGCAATATGTTTGATGTTGATAAAGGGTTGCATGTTGCCTTTACTCTCGAATGTTGTTGGGATATATACTGTGATCTGTTTATATATTGAAGGGCTAAAGGATGGGATTTGGAGATCATGATGTACTCCTTTTTTTCTTTGTTTATGATGGAGTAGGCAGTTAGAAAAAGCTGGGAAAAATTCTCTCTTGTTAAATCTGTGGTTCATTTGCCATCAACTCTGCTGAAGTTGATCCCTTTGTACTACCTTAGGGACATACCTGGTGTCTTATGCCTAGAATTCTGCCTGCCAAGTATCCAGATCAAAGCAGACAAGGATTACTCTTTGAATCAATCAATCCGTGGGATTTGAGTGCTTACTTTGGGTAAATTAGTTAACCTAATTTCTTGTTGCTGTAGCTATAGTAGTAATAGTAGTAATGGAATTAAGCACTTACCGAGTGCAAAGCGCCATATTAAACACTGGGAAAGAGTACAGAGGTGGGAAGTAACTTAGATCCATGGCCCCCCAAGGGGCTCACAATCTAAATATACAATGGGGAAAAGGGTACTGGCCACTGATACCTACAGAGAAATGAAACAGTAGAATCACCAAAACAACCTAAGACAAGGGTGAATACCCACAAAGGGGAAAACAAACACAACAAAACAAAAGCATTAAGTAGGGTACTGTGTCTAGAGGAGCAGAGTTCGGGCCGGTCATGGCCCACAGTTCCAACGGCGGCCAGAGCAACCCCCACAGCTCTGGCTCCGACTCCAGCTTCTGACCCTTCCGCCGACATGATGGGGCCCGATTGAGGTGGTATCATTCCTAATTTACCTTTCCTATTTCCAGTACTCTAAATGACCCTGTTAAAAGGAGGTAGCAAAAGTCACTGTTGTGACTAGTGAATTTCTACAATAGCAATAGTTTGGGGGTTGTATAAACCTCATAATTAGATATGGCCCTTGCGCGGGAAGCTTTTTATTTTACATAGCTTGGGTCAGGTACATGTGTGGGTTTTATGTTAATACGGTAACATTCGGAGTGATTCCAAAGTACCTTCAACACTGGGGACCCTTCTGGAAACGTGATCCAACCTTGGCTTCACTACCACTGTCCCCTCATGGTTCTCCTCCTGTCTCACTGACTGCTTCAACTCAAATTCATTTTCTGGCACTTCCCCTGCCTCCCACCCTCCAGAATTGTGGGAGTCCTTCAAGGCTCAGTCCTGGGTCCCCTTCTATTCTCTGCATATGCCCACTCCCTTGGAGAACTCATTCGCTTCCCTGGCTTCAGCTGCCATCTCTATGCAGATGATTCCCCCAACTACCTCTCTACCCCCGCTTTCTCTCCTCTGCAGTTTCACATTTCCTGTGGCCCTCAGGATGTCTCTGCTTGGATGTCCTACCACAAGTCAAGCTCAGCGCTTAGAACAGTGCTTTGCACAGAGTAAGCGCTTAATAAATGATGTCATTATTATTAAAACAGAACTCGTCAGCTTCCTCTCCACTTTCCCATCACTGTAGACTGCACCACCATCCTCCCTGTCTCACATGCCTATAAACCTGGCATTGTCCTCGATTCGTCTCTTCCATTGTCACGAAATTCTGTAGGTTCTACATTTGCAACATCTCTAGACTCTGTCCCTTCCTCTCCATACAAATGGCCGCCTCACTGATGATTGACTGAGCTAAGCTCTTGTCAGATCCCGCCTTGACTTTTGCATCAGTTTTGTTGCTGACCCCCACCCCCCACCCACCCGAATCCTGGCTCTCCCCTTTCCAGTTCCTATTTTGCTCTACTGTCCAGATCATTTTTCTAAAATGATTGTCCCCATCTCCCCATTCCTCAGAAATCGCCAATGGTTGCCCACCCGCCTCTGCGTCAAACTGAAACTCCTTACCATCAGCTTTAAGGCACTCAGCTGGCTTTCCACCACACCTTAACTCGCCAATCTCTCACTCAGCCTGCACCCTTCACTTTTTAATGCCAACCTACTCGTTCTACCTCGATTTTTGTCTGTCTCACCACCGACCCCTTGCCCATGTCCTCCCTCTGGCCTGGAACTCGCCCCCTCCCCCCCCTTCATATCTGACAGACCACCACTCTCCCCACCTTTAAAGCCTTACTGAATTCACACCACCTCCAAGAGGCCTTTCCTGACTAGGCTCTCACTTCTCCTATTCGCCCTCTCTTCTGTCCTGCCATGCACTTGGATCTGTTTTTGCCCCACTCATGGAACACTTATGTACATCCTTATCCTCTCCCGTTCCCCTTTCAGTAATTTGTGAATGTCTGCCTCCCCCTGTAGACTGTGAGCTCTTTGTGGGCAGAGAATGCGTCGATCAACTGTAGTATACCATCAACGGTAAAGCTTACTCTACACCCAGTAAGCACACAATATATGCCATTGATTGATTGATTAAAAGATCCACATTTAATAGTGGTTTGAGGATGCAGGGATCAGACTGTAAGCTCGTTGTGGGCAGGGAATATGTCTGTTATATTGTGTTATATTATCCCAAGCGCTTAGTACAGTGCTCTGCACACTGTAGGCACTGAGTAACTACAGTTGATTAACTTGGCCGGAGATTTACCTCCCATTATAATTTAATCCATGTTTGGTTTTTTCCCCCTTCCACTCTGCAGGTATTGAAAGTCGGTAGTCATTGTAACAGTGTGGTGCCCTAGTTATTAAAATTTATGCACCACTTTAATCAGTAGTGTGTACAATACATTAAGAATTTCCAGATGCCCACGTCACCAGATTTAAACTGCTGGCTGAGCTTGGGAGCTCAGTGGATGACCGAGCCTTCTCGTGCTGGCGTCATACTGAACTGTGACCTTCCCGATTTGGAAAGAGATGGAGAAAATCAATCTATAAGAAGTTTGTCTTCTCATTTCCCTGTTAAAACTACACCTTTTTCAGACAGCTGGAGTTTCATGAGTGAAGATTTCCTTTCTGAAGAGCATATCTTGGCACCTAGCAATCCCAACCTAATACAGTTGGTCGCAACTGAAACGTGTGCAGGGTTTCCTTTTGGCTAAAACCAGACAAATGGTGGCATGCGAAGAAGTTCCAGATCAAAGGGAAGAGTCCATAAATGATTCTGTATCTGATAGTATGGGGGACGTCAAAGTAGCAGCTTATAAAGATCCCCTTTTTCAAAAGCTGGAGCAGGTAAAAAGTTTTGTTCTGAATTTGTTTACTGGTCTTATTTCTACTGTGCACATTAAAATACATAAAATAGAAAACAACTTGGAGGGATTTTAAAGTGAAAGCTCATGGGGGGAAGCCAGGTTGAATAGTATTGGACAAGATCGTTCATTTTAAAATAATGGAAAGACCATGGTTTTTGATTCATTCAGTTGTATTTATTGAGCGCTTACTGCGTGCATTTGCATCCGCACTTTGGAAGTAAGATGGATGAATCAAAGGTAGGTGAATTGTTTTCTCTGCCACTTGGGGTGGGTTCATGATCCCTGCCAGCGATAAGCTGCTTTCATATCAAAATGACCCGGCATACATAAGTAGAACATAATCACATCCTGGAGCGCTCCTTTCTTTATGTGTGGGATTTGGGTGGCATGAGCGGAAAGCTAGGAGCAAAACACAACAAGGGAAAATGGCAGTTTAATAAAGCGTAATTATTCTGTGATTTAAAAGCTAAAGGAAATACGACAGAAGAAAAAGGAACAGCTGACAAGGCAACAATTAAAGCAGCTTCAGCGGCTCATGGAAGAGCAAGAGAAGCTACTTACAATGGTATCTGAGCAGAAGGCACTCTCAGGTACCATTTAGCATTTGGGGTTTATATTTTTCAAAGTTCTTTATGGACACATACTCTCCTTTATCAATTGGTGATTATTACCAATAGGTAATAATGTGTATGGAGTGGCTCAGGTCACTCCATTCAATCGTATTTATTTAATCATATTTATTGAGAGCTTACTGTGTGCAGAGCACTGTACTAAGCACTTGGGAAGTACAAGTTGGCAACATATAGAGATGGTCCCTACCCAACAGTGGGCTCACAGTCTAGAAGACTCCACACTTAAACCATGGCCAAGTGACTTTACCTTCTGTGCTTCAGTTTCCTTACCTGGCAAGTGGGGATTAAATATCTGTTCTCCCTTCCCATTAATCAGTGTGGGACAGGGCCTGTGACTGCTCTGATTGTATTGTATCTGGTCCAGTTCTTAGTATTGTCCTTGGCGCATAGTAAGTGCTTATCAGATACCATTATTTATTTTACATCAGCGGAAACAGGAGCTGTCATCGGCGGAGCCGAAGCTCTTTGGTAATCTGATAAGTAAATTCCACGGAGTTCATGTTAATGCTCCAGGGCAGCTACATGCTTAGGGAGTTCTCAAAGGCTTTTCACAGTCAGCCAAGATTGGGGGAATAACTGGAAGTACTGATCAGAATCAATCAATCGTATTTATTGAGTGCTTACTGTGTGCAGAGCATTGTACTAAGCGCTTGGGAAGTACAAGTTGGCAACATATACAGTCCCTACCCAACAGTGGGCTCACAGTCTAAAAGGGGGAGACAGAGAGCAAAACCAAACATACTAACAAAATAAATAGAATAGATATGTACAGGTAAAATAGAGTAATAAATATGTACAAACATATATACATATATACAGGTGCTTTGGGGAAGGGAAGGAGGTAAGGTGGGGGAGATGGAGAGGGGAAGGAGGGGGAGAGGCAAGAGGGGGCTCAGTCTGGGAAGGCCTCCTGGAAGAGGTGAGCTCTCAATAGGGCCTTGAAGGGAGGAAGAGAGCTAGCTTGGCGCATGTGGGGAGGGAGAGCATTCCAGGCCAGGGGGATGATGTGGGCTGGGGGTCGACGGCGGGACAGGCGAGAACGAGGCACAGTGAGGAGATTAGCAGCAGAGGAGCAGAGGGTGCAGGCTGGGCTGTAAAAGGAGAGAAGGGAGGTGAGGTAGGAGGGGGCGAGGTGATGGACAACCTTGAAGCCTAGGGTGAGGAGTTTCTGCCTGATGCGTAGGTTGATTGGTAGCCACTGGAGATTTTTGAGGAGGGGAGTAACATGCCCAGAGCATTTCTGGACAAAGACAATCCAGGCAGCGGTGTGAAGTATGGATTGAAGTGGGGAGAGACGGGAGGATGGGGGATCGGAGAGGAGGCTGATACAGTAGTCCAGACGGGATAGGATGAGAGCTTGAACGAGCAGGGTAGCGGTTTGGATGGAGAGGAAAGGGCGGATCTTGGCAATGTTGCGGAGCTGAGACCGGCAGGTTTTGGTGACGGCTTGGATGTGAGGGGTGAACGAGAGAGCGGAGTCGAGGATGACACCAAGGTTGCGGGCTTGTGAGACAAGAAGGATGGTAGTGCCATCAACAGTGATGGGAAAGTCAGGGAGAGGGCAGGGTTTGGGAGGGAAGACAAGGAGTTCAGTCTTGGACATGTTGAGTTTTAGGTGGCGGGCAGACATCCAGATGGAGATGTCCTGAAGACAGGAGGAGATGCGAGCCTGGAGGGAGGGGGAGAGAGCAGGGGCAGAGGCGTAGATCATCATCAATCGCATAGTATTTATTGAGCGCTTACTGTGTGCAGAGCACTGTACTAAGTGCTTGGGAAGTACAAGTTGGCAACATTTAGAGACAGTCCCTACCCAACAGTGGGCTCACAGTCTAAAAGTAGATCTGGGTGTCATCGGCGTAGAGGTGATAGTTGAAGCCGTGGGAGCGGATGAGTCACCAAAGGAGTGCGTGTAGATTGAGAACAGAAGGGGACGGAGAACTGAACCTTGGGGAACCCCCACAGTAAGGGGATGGGAGGGGGAGGAGGAGTCTGCAAAAGAGACAGAGAATGAATGACCGGAGAGATAAGAGGAGAACCAGGAGTGGACGGAGTCTGTGAAGCCAAGGTCAGATAGCGTGTTGAGGAGAAGGGGGTGGTCCACAGTGTCGAAGGCAGCCGAGAGGTCGAGGAGGATTAGGACAGAGTATGAGCCGTTGGATTTGGCAAGCAGGAGGTCATTGGTGACCTTTGAGAGGGCAGTTTCCGTGGAATGTAGGGGACGGAAGCCAGACTGGAGGGGGTCGAGGAGAGAGTTGGTGTTGAGGAATTTGAGGCAGCGCGTGTTGACAACTCGTTCAAGGAGTTTGGAAAGGAATGGTAGCAGGGAGATGGGGCGATAACTGGAAGGTGAGGTGGGGTCAAGAGAGGGTTCTTTTAGGATGGGAGAGACATGGACATGTTTGAAGGCAGAGGGGAAGGAACCAGTGGAGAGTGAGCGGTTGAAGATGGAAGTTAAGGAGGGGAGAAGGGATGGAGCGAGAGATTTCATGAGATGAGAGGGAATGGGGTCTGAAGCACAGGTGGCCGGAGTAGCACTTGAGAGGAGGGATGAGAGCTCCTCTGAGGATACTGCTGGGAAGGATGGGAGAGTAGCGGAGAGTGTTGAGAGCCGGGGGGTTGGAGAAGGGGGGGGAGTGACACTGGGGAGATCGGACCCCGCTTCTCCCGGAAGGCTCCTCTCCTCAGAGCGCCGCCATAGACGGCCAGGACTCCGTTCCCGAGAGGCCCGCCCGCCTGCCCGCCATCACACCGCGTGGCCCCCGCTGCTCCCGGAAGGCTCCTCTCCTCAGAGCGCCAGAGAGGCCCGCCATAGACGCCCGGGACTCCGTTCCCGAGAGGCCCGCCCGCCCTCCATCACACCGCGTGGCCCCCGCTGCTCCCGGAAGGCTCCTCTCCTCAGAGCGCCAGAGAGGCCCGCCATAGACGCCCGGGACTCCGTTCCCGAGAGGCCCGCCCCCCCGCCTGCCATCACACCGCGTGGCCCCCGCTGCTCCCGGAAGGCTCCTCTCTTCCGAGCGCCGCCATAGACGCCCCCTGCGTCCACCCCCCACGCCCCCCACTTAAGCGACCTTCCTTATGGTGCCCCCAAACCCCCTTCCCGGTCCGGTCCTGACTGACTCCCCAACCCCGGGAAAAAGGCCCTTGTTATCACCAAGTTACAGTAACGAAAACCTCATTCGCACCTACTCAGCCTTTCTGTCCCGCCGTCGACCCCCGGCCCACGTCCTCCCCCGGGCCTGGAATGCCCTCCCTCTGCCCATCCGCCAAGCTAGCTCTCTTCCTCCCTTCAAGGCCCTACGGAGAGCTCATCTCCTCCAGGAGGCCTTCCCAGACTGAGCCCCTTCCTTCCTCTCCCCCTCGTCCCCCTCTCCATCCCCCGCATCTTACCTCCTCCCTTCCCCACAGCACCTGTATATATGTATATATGTTTGTACATATTTATTACTCTATTTACTTATTGTACTTGTACCTATCTATTATATTTTATTTTGTTAGTATGTTTGGTTTTGTTCTCTGTCTCCCCCTTCTAGACTGTGAGCCCACTGTTGGGTAGGGACTGTCTCTATATGTTGCTAGCTTGTACTTCCCAAGCGCTTAGTACAGTGCTCTGCACACAGTAAGCGCTCAATAAATATGATTGATTGATTGGACCTGATGGATTTAATTTTGTTAATGAAGTAGGAGGCCAGATCGTTGGGGGGGAGGAACCGGGGGCCTGAGAAAGGAGTTGAATGTACGGAAGAGCTGGCAGGGGTGATGGGCATGGGTTTCAGAAGAGATTTGTGGTTGAAGAAGTTCTGGATAAAACAGCTTTGGCTGTAAAAATCAGGGGTAATTTCTATCATGTGGCCTGTTCCACAAGATAATTCTGTCAGAGTCCCTCCCCTCACAAGCGAATTGATTCCAGCAAGCTTGATCCCCTGGTCTCAGAGAGTCAAATCTGCTCTTTAAATCCATGAATCAATCAGTCATACCATTGCGAGGAGTTGGAGTGGGGTGGGGGTGCACCTGGGCTGGATGCAGGGGTCCCAACTTTTCATTTGTGCGTAGTGGTGGAGCATCAGAGGGGGAAAGGAGGGGAAGGAAAGGAGCGGGGACAGGAGAGGAAGGTAAGAGGACATTTGAGCCTCTCTGTGTCTTCTGTTGTAATCAGTTGTTTTGCACAGGTTTTCAGTCCTAATGTCATCTCTGGGGCGGAGACGCATCCATTGTTTTGGACAGGCAAGCCCGTCTGCCGTCGTCATCAATACGCTCCCAAGTGTCCAGTGCAGTGCTCGGTCCCTAGTAGACGCTCAGTGAATTAACTGACCCTCTCCGGGGACTGTCGCCATCCCTTAGCCCATCGTTACCACTAAGGTGCGGTGCCGCTGTGGTCCCTGCCCCCCACAGGAGTGAGCGGGCCACGGCGGTTGTGCCCTTTCCCTGCCTAGCAGGCTTTTCTGCTTCCACTCTGGTCATCACGCTGATTTGACCTGATACTGCTGCTTTCTGATGGCAGCCCGTGGGACAGAGAAGGAGCACGATAGTCCCTGCTGTTTCGCCTCAACTGGGGCTGGTGCCAAGGCCGCCTCCAGGAGGGACGCTGACAACTTTACTAGACGTCGGGGCTGGAGAGCGCTGCATCCTGCCGGCGGGAACCAAGATGTGGAGTCCTATCGTGGCTCCAACTCAGGCCACCTCTGACTCCGTTCCAGGTCTGAGGGGTGGGTTGGGGTAGTTGCATCTGCCCGTCCTGCCCCAAAAATCCGTGAGGGTGATGCCGAGAGCTTTCCGGTACCAAGCCTTTGGGGGTGACCGCCCCCTTTGTTACCAGGAAGGTGGCACCTCGGTCAGATGTGGAAACCTCCGTTAATGATATTTTGGGCCTGCTGCTATTCACAACCCATGTTTTCTCTTTAATGATGTACAGATGGTTAAACTAGTGTCCTGATTTCATTCATGTACTAATTTTTAATCATGATCCTAGTTCTAGAATGTAGGGATTCTGTCCTAGTGAAAACTACACATAAAGGGAAACTTGTGTTGTAGCAGTCATGGTGTCCAGTGCCAGGAACTCTGGCTGGGTAGGCTCATGTCGTCAGAACAGTTTTCCCTAATTCTGCTCTTGTGTTCTAGCCAAAATGTAGTGTGGGAGAACTGAATACCTTTAGATACAATAAGAATTCTAGGTTTATTTAGCGTTCAGGCAAATATGAGTTTTATGCCTAGTTCTTGGTTTTGTAAGCCTTAGTAGTTCAACACTATGAAAGTCCCCTTTTCAACTTTACGGAAACTGGTAAATATTTGATGACCATTTCAAACTGAAGTAAATGTTTCCCATTCACTTTGTAGAGGAATGTAGCGCCCCTTGGGAGAAAACAACAGAGCAGCTACAAGTAGGAAAAGAGACTGATGTCCTAAACTCAAAAAGGGAAGATTCTTCTGGTAGTTACACTGGAAGCAAGTTTGGGGATGGGGCTAATTTTGAAGAAAGGTCAGTGAACATATTTTAAGACACTAATTATTTGACCAGAGTATTTTTTCAGTGCAAGTGAACCACAGTTCCATTTCCCAGTTGGAGTTCCAGATTAGAGAACCCACCATAAAATCCTCATGGAAGTCTGTTTCCGTTTACCAGACCTTGAGCACGGTTTGCCTGATTTTGCAGCAATCTTGTAATGAAGCGTTGAGGCCAAAACTTTTAGTGCTCAATCTCATCAACTTGACTTAGAGGGCGATTTGTGCAAATGTGGCACAAAATCTTGTTTTTCACTTATAAAAATGATGACAAAGGTCAAAATTCACATCTGTTTTGAAAAAGTGGCCAGCCTTGTACATGTTATTAAAGGTTGAATTGCATTGCCTGTGACAATAGAATTTTTTTCTCTCTGGCATAGAACATGGCTCTCTTTATACCTATCACAGAACAGTGTGTATTTTAAAGGAAATTAGAATTACATCTTGTGTTGCTAATAGCCAAAGCCATAAAATATAAAATCTTATGTTGTAAACCAAAAAAAATTATTAACCCTCTTAGTAATCCTTCTGGATGTAAAAATCCATCCTTTTTTCTAACAGTAAAACAGACAGCTCAGTGAATGCTGCACAGTTTAGAATATGTACTCTGATCTGCCCTGTCTGAATAACAACTTTACTGGGCTAATACTTTTAATTTTATCTTGACAGTTAATGATAAATCCACTTGCATAGCCATTTTTCTGTCTTCCACTTTGGGAACCATCTCATTAATATATAATGATCAAGCAGATTTATTTCTTTCACTTCTAAGACCACTTAAAGCTGCTATTAAAGAGAGGAAGCAGACAGTTGAAGAATTCCTAGAGGAGCAAATTCGAATAGAAGAGGAAGAACTGAAGTAAAAACAGCTACAGGTTAGCATGGAAACTGATGAAAATATTCAAGGACTACAAAAGTCGCTCTTTTGTTGGTGTCCAACTGGCTCAAAATTGAGCTAAGGTGACTTTCACAGTTAATTCCAAAATTAACTCTACTACTCTTTGGTTTTTAGGAAGTACAAGGATCTACTGTTGCCAAAACAATACCTAGAAGGCCATTTTTGAAACGAGGAGAAGGTTTAGCTAGGTTTACTAATGCTAAATGTAGATTTCGGAGACACGGAGTAAACGAAGCAATGACTCAAAGCACTTTAGAGCACCAAACTATAGGTAGGGTGGAAAAACAGCAGATCCAGAGGAAAACTTCTCTTATAAATAAAGAGCATATCGCAGAGAACTCTGTGCCCATTAAAAAATGTCTTCAAGCTGCCAGACTTAAAAATGGTTCTGGCCTTCTCACTCAGAAGGCAAGAGTGCTCAAGAGTTTCAGCGGAAAAATTCACTCCAGTTCAACCATGATGGTCCCCCCTGAGAAGAAACTTAAGGGACAGTTTCGAGACCAGAGCAAAGTAGAAAATAGCAGTCATTTGGAACATAATAAAGAAAACAAATTAGAGTGCTCACAACCTGTTGAAGTTGGCTGCCAAGTGAAAAATCTGGCCCAGGGTTTAGAAAACCCTTCTCCAACGTCCAACTCCCTCTCTTTTTCTAACAGTCCTACGTGCCGTCTTGTAAGGGGCTTGGAACATTTCCAAGAGCTTTCATTCCAGAAGAAGTGGGAAAACTGGGAAAGAGAAAAGGAAAAAGAAAATCTAGAGTTAGATGAATTTCAGTTCTTAGAACAAGCTGCTGATGAAATATCATTCTCTAGTAATTCCTCCTTTGTACTGAAAATCTTGGAACGAGACCAGAACGCCTGTCGCAGAATGTCTTCTACACCTGTGAAATCAGCTCAGCGACAGAAAACAAATGCAGAGGAGAGCTCTCCAAGCAACCCGAATAAAAAGTCAGACCATCATCTTCTGCAGGAAGAGAAGAATCCGTGGGAAATGCTGCATTCATGTTGTGAATCAAGAGCCTCATCCCTTACTCAGAGGAAAGAGGCCAGCAAAGCTAGTAGGAATGCATTTCAAGGTAGTCTGGCTGCTGAGGAGCAAATAGAATGGCAGGTGAGGGACGAAGAGGAGGGGAATGAGGGTAGCAGCTGTGATGTCCGAGCTGACTCCGGCAAACTAGACGTCATCGTAAAGACCGCAGGTGCAGGTGCTGATAAGTTTTTTGGAAGTAGAGGAGGTGACCCAGAAAACCAAGGTTGCCAAGAACCTTTTAGACACACCAAAAAAGAAGGTAAAAGCAGGGATATGGATCTGGATTTGTCAGATAAAAATTGCAGCAGCAGTGAGTCCAGCATGGGCGAAAGCATAAGTAAAAAAGTGTTGGCATCTCCACGAAGGATTTTATGTCTGAATAGGAGTGAGATGGAGTTCGATGATGACCGAACCTGGACTGACCTCGAAGACACCGACTGTGATCCGGACGCTCCTGGCCGTGGACTGCCGCAGGCAGACTGTTCAAATAAGAGTGAAATATCTTCCCCAGACAAAGCGATAAGAAGGAAGGTGGCTCCAATAAGGAAGGACGAGGAGTTCTGCAAGGCCAGTACAATAGAGAGGGATACAGATTCTCCTTCCGCCTCCAATCTCATGATGAAGCTCTTCCCTTCCCTGAAGCCAAAAAAGAAGCCAGGTTCTTCCCCGGGGTGCGAGTCGAAGTTGGATATTGAGCAAGAACAACGAGGAGGTAAGTCGTTGAACAGAAGTCTGTAGATTTATCAAAACATTTTGTCTTTCTCAAATTCAGAAGCATACTCCATTCCTGTCGCTGGGTAGGGACCGTCTCTATATGTTGCCGATTTGTACTTCCCAAGCGCTTGGTACAGGGCTCTGCACACAGTAAGTGCTCAATAAATGCGATTGAATCAATTCATTTCGTGGATCTCCCAAATCCCCTGGCATATTTAAAACTTGCCTTTGTTATTGCTGATTCTGATTAGTGCCATCAAGAAGCTCAAACCATTTTAACCAGTTTGAAGTAATCTATTGAGGACTCTGTAGAAATTTAGCATGGAATTAGATGTGGGATCATAGTGTCATGAGTTCATTCTAGGCATTCATATGTGGTTCGTTCACTTGTTTCATTTTTAGGGCCTGGCTATGTGTCTAACAGACGATTTAATATGGGCACATTTTGATGTGTAAAATTTTGGGTACGCCATGTCGTTCCTCATCTTGTGCTTGTCTTCCATAAGGCATGTTTTCCTGAGAAAAGTTATGCCAATTTGGAGATTTTTATGTAACCGACAAAAGAGTAGCACAGTTGACAAAATTGCATAACCCACCATTGGCATGTGGTGTGATCAACAGTCACTATTTCCGGGGGAGGGGGAAGAAATGCTTAATCAAATCGCTATTGTTTCATTAGACAGGAGATTGTTGCTCCATTTATATATGTCATTTTGTTACACAGAATGTATATGATCTGATGTTATCTTGCAGGTGACAGTGTCCAATCTCAGGTTTTGAGAGAGAAAGTTGTTGAGTTGGAAACGGACATTGAAAGATTCAAAGCTGAAAATGCTTGTCTAGCCAGACTTCGCCATGATAGAGAAAGCGGCTTGGAAAAGCTCAGGTAAACTCTTCACCAGTCACTTGCGCTCACCCCAGTGCCTAGAATAGTGCTTGGCACATAATAGGCTCTTATCAAATACACAATTATCATTACTTTCGTTAATAGAGAAACACTTTCATTTTAGTATCATTGAAACAACCTTCTTAATCCTTCGGATTATTAGAGAGGACAGAAGCCAAGCCATCCACTCTGCTTTCCATACCGTTGACCCTTGAGGCCTATGGATAGATCTATCTAGGTAGATGTAAGCATATTTTAAGCCTAGGGATCCCACAGCTACCCGATGTAAAAGTTTCCAATGAAATATAGGTGATTGTTCAACAAAGTATTTTTGTCTTCAGAATTTAGTGCAGATTCTTCCCATTTTTCTGCTCATTTCATGCCTTCACCCATACTTAGCATTTATGTGTATGTCAGGTTACCTGTTTTTGCTTTTGTTTTCATATGTTGCACGTATGTGTTTACTCTTATTCCTACTGTATGCATCTGCCAGTCTCACCCTTTAGATTCTAAGTGCCTGCGGGCTGGGACCTGTTCTACTTTTATTGGGTGTTCCAAAGTGTCTGTACATCGAGTGCTCTGTACACAGTTGTTGCTTTAGAAACACTGAAGGTGGTGCATCTCAAGTAAGATGATGGATGAGTGATCAGACAAACGGGGTGGGAATGGGTCACATAAGTGCAGTCCAAAAGTTCCTGCCCTCCTACTGTCTTGGAACTCCTTCTGCCTTCTCATCCAACAGGCCGCTACTCTCCCCATCTTCCGAGCGCTACTTGAAGCACGTCTCCTACAGCAGGACTTCCCAGACTATTCCCTCATTTCTCCTCCCTTCTGTACCACATATGCCCTTGAGTCTGTACCCCATCAGCACTTTGATACTTGGGCCACAGCACTTAGGTTTATATCCTCATATTCTGACGTTTTGCCTACCTGTAATTATTATTATTATTATTTTAATATCTGCCGCCGCCACTCGATTGTCAGCTCCTTGGGGGGCAGAGATCATGTCTACCAACTCTATTGCAGTGTACTCCCCCAAGTGCTTAGTGCAGTGTTTTATACACAGTAAGCTCTCGAGAGCCAGTTGAATAGATATCATTGATTGAAAAAAAAATGAATATTTCCTGCCCTCTGCCTGTCTGCCCAGTTGTCTTGAATCGGCATTGGTCTGCCAACCATGGTAGGGGCTTGGGAAGTTCTCTGTTGGTCAAGGTGGGTGAGAGTCATGCCCGTCCCTCAGGTGGCTGGAGCTCTAGGTTTCCTGGCTAAGCAAGCTGGAGGCGAGGTAGAGCTCAACTAAGCATGTGGCCTGCTGCCCCCGAGTCATATCTATAGTAGCTGGTGACAGGACCGAGCTGGCTCAGCACTGCATTGCTGTCTGTTCCTCCAGCCTGCCTACCAGCTCCAGACTAGCCTGGCTCTCTCCGGCCTGGTGGAAAGCAACCCTCTGTGGTTGTCCCACGGTAGAGGGGATGCTTTGCCATGGATCAGTTCGACAAATCACTATTGCAAGATTTTCTTGAAGGTTTTTTTTAAGCCTCTTTGCAAGTAGTAGAGTATTAAGTGCTTACTGTTGCTCCCCAAATTCCCATTCCACACTCTATGGCACCAATTTAGGATTCATTGTGACCTCAGTGAGTTCTGAAATTTTTAACCCATTGGTTCCACTGTTGGGAATGTAAGCTTCCTAAGTCTCAGAATCTTAGGACTCCTGACAGTGTTGATCAGAAATTCCACCTAAGAATAACAGTTTTATCACTGTATTCATTCATTCATTCATTCATTCAGTTGTATTTAGTGAGCACTTACTGCGTACAGAGCACCATACTAAGTGCTTGGGAGAGTACAGTACAACAATAAGCAGACACGTTCCCTGCCCACAAAGAGCTTACAGCCTAAAAGCTGTATTTGGGTAGGGACTGTCTCTATATGTTGCCAATTTGTACTTCCCAAGCGCTTAGTACAGTGCTCTGCACATAGTAAGCACTCAATAAATACGATTGATGATAAAAGGCGGGGAGACAGACATTAATATAAATAAATTACAGGCCTCCCCTTGATGATAGGTGGTATTTATGTTTGGTCGTTTAGAAAAGAAATTGCAGACTTTGAGAAACAGAAGGCAAAAGAATTGGTTCGATTTGAAGACTTTAAAAAGGAAGAAAAGAGAAAACTACAAAGAGAACGAAAAGTTATTGAAAAGTATGCCACAGCTGCAAGAGCCATTCCTGATAAAAAGGAACGTGAAGAAATTCAGGTATGGAAGTTATTTTTGGTGCAGTCATGTAGCAGCGGGTGAAGGTTGACCATAGCAGCTGCCAACTGTCAGTGTGGGAGTTGGGCTTCATTCATCCCTGGCTATCTTGTTTAGTTCTCTATATTATTTGAAAGCCAAGCTGAAAATTCCCTCACAAAACTGTAAATGGCACCAACCTCTGGGTTAGTTTCCCCTGACTGTAATTTTGAGAATCACGTTTAACTCCTTGCTTCCCACATCCAGTTGTTACCTTGTGATGCTGATTCTTCTCTAATAGTTCATACCCTTCTGCCAGCAATTCCAGCCCTGGGTGTCAGGCCCTGTCTGCCTGTGTTCTTTTTTTCCACACCACATTGTATCATTTGGGTCCAATGAGTTGATTTTTCAGAAAGCCTCACAATGGTGACCGGTTACTGCTTTCTTAAATTTAAATTTCTGGCCGTGGGCTGGGAGGTCGACCTCGCGTTGGAGCCACTCCGTCGTCTTGACCTCACTTTGCTCCCAACCACATCGGTGTTCTCCGCTCCACCCAAGCAATCCTGCTCGCCTCTTTGAATAAATAATAATTATGGTACTTGTTAAGTGCTTACTATGTGCCAAGCACTGTTCTAAGTACTAGGGTTGATACAAGTTAATCAGTTTGGACACAGTCCCTGTCCCATATTGGGCTCACACTCTTAATCCCCATTTTCTTTTATAGATGAGGTAACTGAGGTACAGAGAAGTTAAGTGACTTGCCCAAGGTCACACAGCAGACTAGTGATGGACCTGGAATTAGAACCCATGCCCTTCCAACTCCCAAGCCCGTGCTCTATCGACTATACCCTGCTGCTTCCTTGAAGGGGGAGGGAAAAAGTTTGAGTGGATGGAGGCAGGAAAGTGGACAGCCAGAACACTGAGTTACTTGGGAGGACCAGAGACCCAAGAGGGGAACAGGTGTTTGCTTTTGTTCATTTTGAATTTAAGGTGCTGCCAAATATTGGCCAGATGGGAGACATCTTAAAACAGGAAATGTGTGAGCTTGCAGAGCAGGTAGGAGATTGGGGCTGGAGCTCCGGATTTGGGAGTCGAATCTAAGGGAGCTGAGCTCAAGAAAGTGATTTCACTGTGAGACGAGAAGTACCCGGATCCGATCATGAAATTAAAGGATGGGGAGAAAGGTACACCGAGTCTATGGTAGCCAATTTCTCTCTGTGTCTAAGCAAAAAACTCTTGATTCCTGGTGTTCAAGCCCTCAGTCGGCTTATATATCCCACTTCACTCCAGTTGGTAATCTGAATACCTTGCTAGAAAATCAATCAGTCATATTTATTGCACGCTTACTGTGTGCAGATCATTATACTAAGTGACTGGGAGAGTCCAGTATAATAGAGACGGTTGACATGTTCTCTGCCCACAACGAGCTCACGGTCTAGAGGGCGAGCTCACGGTCTAGAGGATGAGCTTAAAATCTGTTCACTGTGCTTCTGACTCATCTTTCCCGCTATTGACTTCTAGCTCACAAGCTCCTCCTTTGCCGGAATTTCCTCCCCCATAATATTCAAGAAATACAGCTCTTCCTTTCTCTTTGGTGATGATCAGGTACAGGGTTGAATGTTTCCGTCATTGGCGCTAGGCACAGTCCCTTCTGTGTTGAAAGCCTAATGGAAGCTTTCCTTGCTAACATTAATTAATTAATTCATTCAGTCATTTATTGAACGCTTACTGTGTGCAGAGCACTGTACTAAGCGCTTGGGAAGTACAAGTAGGAAACATATAGAGATGGTCCCTACCCAACAACAGGCTCACAGTCTAGAAGGGGGAGACAGACAACCAAACAAAACATATAGGGAGCCTTGGTTCACGGTGGCCGGTCGAGGGTAATCGCTCACTCCCAATCACTTCAAGTGCTCGCTGTGCACTGCACCAGATGCTTGCAAGGGTATATGGAATTTGTTTCAAATGCTTTACCATGACCAGTGGGGCACCAGCCTTGTTTTAGCATCATGCCAATAATGAAATCAGGCAACAGACCGAAATCCATTTTCATGCATCTAGATAGTAGTAGTGGAACTTATTAAGCGCCTACTACTGGCGCTTCATTCTTTGCCACTCACCTTAAAACTGTTCACTTCTCTGTAAGTCATCAGGCTGTTAAGTTCTTGGACTGTGATTACAGAAGTCAAATGATCAACTCTACCTTGTTTCAAGATCCCAGTGCGGAATTCAATATAATTTAGCAGGACCTAGAAACTAGATTTGGTTCTCTGGGGCTACCTAATCAACTAGATAACTACTGACTAACTCGGCTCCCTAAGGTGGATGGGCAGCATGTCCTCCTGGCCCCAGAGCAGCGAGTCACGTCGTCCTGTGGTTGGCGAGCCCTGCCGGATGACCTCGTGCTGGTCCCTCAGCATTGTCCCGTGGTAGCACGCTGGGCAAGCAAAAAGGCTGGCTTTCCTTCCTGGAGGATGGCAAAGTGTTGGTGATTGACTGATGCAAGTCACATGAACTCAAGAAATAAAGCTGTAGCCACCAGTCAATGGGTCAGTCAGTCCCTCAGAGACCGATTTCCCACTGGCACCACCAAGACCTGAAGGGCCTCCCTTTCTCTGGCCCAAGCCAATCCTCCTCCAGACTGTGGCCCCAGCCCCCAGGGCCCAGAATGGGCATGGAGTCAAAACATAGCATGTAATCATCCTGCCTGCATACTATTGCTGAAGACCGAGGATTGCCTGGTGGGATCCACTCGCTTGCAGACTGGAAGGTGGTAAATTGGTCTCCGAGTGACCGACCAATTGCCATGTGTCTTACAACCTTATTTCCTGAGCTCGGTGACTTGCATCAGTCAGTCAATAACTCTTCTTCATAATAATAATAATAATAATTCATACTTCATGCTGCTGCCCGGATTATCTTTGTCCAGAAACGCTCTGGGCATATTACTCCCCTCCTCAAAAACCTCCAATGGCTACCGATCAATCTGCGCATCAGGCAGAAACTCCTCACCCTGGGCTTCAAGGCTGTCCATCACCTCGCCGCCTCCTACCTCACCTCCCTTCTCTCCTTCTACTGCCCAGCCTGCACCCTCCGCTCCTCCACCGCTAATCTCCTCACTGTACCTCGTTCTCGCCTGTCCCCCCATCGACCCCCGGCCCACGTCATCCCCCGGGCCTGGAATGCCCTCCCTCTGCCCATCCGCCAAGCTAGCTCTCTTCCTCCCTTCAAGGCCCTGCTGAGAGCTCACCTCCTCCAGGAGGCCTTCCCAGACTGAGCCCCTTCTTTCCTCTCCCCCTCGTCCCCCTCTCCATCCCCCCATCTTACCTCCTTCCCTTCTCCACTGCACCTGTATATATGTATATATGGTTGTACATATTTATTACTCTATTTATTTATTTATTTATTTTTCTTGTACATTTCTATCCTATTTATTTTATTTTGTTGGTATGTTTGGTTCTGTTCTCTGTCTCCCCCTTTTAGACTGTGAGCCCACTGCTGGGTAGGGACTGTCTCTATGTGTTGCCAATTTGTACTTCCCAAGCGCTTAGTACAGTGCTCTGCACATAGTAAGCACTCAATAAATACGATTGATTGATTGATTGATTGATTGAATAATAATAATAATGGTATTTGTTATGCGCTTACTATATGCAAAGCACTGTTCCAAGCACTGAGCACTGTTCTAAGCGCTGAGCACTGTTCTAAGTGCATCCATTCATTTAATGGTATCAAGCAATTACTATTTGCGGAGCACTGTACTAACTGCTTGGGGGAGTACAGTATCACAAACACGCATGCATACACACCCATATGCACACTTAGAGCATACATCCATTTATGTGTATAAATACAGTTATAATGAGTACCTACTGTGTGCAGAGGCCTGTATTAAGTGCTTAGAGGCAAAACAATAGACATGATCCTTCCCCTCAAGAAGTTTTCAGTCTGTTAATTACTTGGACTCACAAACTGACTTACGAGTTTCTACTGAAGAGGGCACCTGTAGGCTTAAAAGCTTTTACTTGAAATCTTCCTATTTTAAAGGCAAATGCATCAGTTTTGTATGTCAGAAGGTACTTGAGGGGCTTGCCACTGATCGTGGTGGCTTTCACTGAGCCTTAGCGATCAAACTAAGAAATCAAATCCCTTGTCCTCTCTACTACCCAAAGCAGATTTTAATTTTTTAGAAACATTTTCTAACAGACTGCTGCTGATTATGGAAGGTAGCGGTGTCAAAACAGCCTAAACTCATGAGAGAGAAATGTCTAATCTCCGAGTTTCTTAGACTGTAACCGATGTTTATTTTCAAGGCTTTAAAACAGCAAATTATGGAATTGCAAGAGGATCTGAAACGAAAAGAAGCAAAATGGTCCAGTACACATGGCCATCTGAGAAACCAAATAGAAACATTAGTGAGGGAGAATTCAGACCTCCGGGAAGAAATCAATGTCATCTAACGATTCCGGGTCAAAGCCTGGAAGAAAGTGGAAGCTGTTGAAAGCCACCAGAAGACTGAGCTGTCAACAGGTCCTGCAAAGAAAGGGGAATGTGGGGTACGTTTTGACTCTGATCTCTTGGTTGTCTGCCTTCACTCCCTGTTTGTTCCCTTGCCTCCCTTTTGCCCCAACTCCCAGTTGGAGCCCCGCCTAGGCCAATATCCCAGGGCCAGGCCCAAGTTGACCCCAGAAGTCTGGCCCCCACCCAGCCTCACTCCTGGATGTGGGGAGCGAGAGCACAGCATTGTGCTCAGGTGCCGCTGGGAAAATGTAAAATTTGAATGATACAAATCTTAAATTTAGAAGAACACCAAGTCCCACACTTGCAGAGGGAGAATGATGAAGTGCTGTACTATCGCGATCCCCCAGTTCCCTGAATGCTGAGGAAAACCTGTTATCTTTTGCGGCCTCTCAGAGAGTAAAATGCTTTTTTCCCCCTCCCCTCCTAATCTTCTCGTGTTTTCTTCAAGTTGGTCAAACTCCTCCCCGTGAGCTGTGAAATAATGAACAACTCGGCCGTAATGAGTAGCTCGTCCTAGGCGGCCGTTCGTAGCCACTCCAGCTAGGCATGCATTCACTTCATGAATAATATGACCCGTCTACTAGATTTTTGTTTTAAAGCTAAAACAAGTATGTGTAATGTGACCACAGAATTCATCAATAGGATCGCAGAAATGTCAAAGCCCATCTTCAGTAACACAATACAAGAAGCCTGGAGAAGGGCACCCGACAGTAAAAGGTAAGAAATCGGGTCTTGAGTCAAATCTTGATTGATATTTATAGAGTCCTTGATGATAGTTCCGAGAAGTTTTAAAATTTGTGACTATTTTTACCTCCATCTCCCTTGTTAGTGTGTAAACTCCTTGTCGCAGGGAACCTGCCTACCGTGTCAGCCAGTCGGTCACTCGTGATGTATTGAGCACCCTACT
This sequence comes from Tachyglossus aculeatus, assembly GCF_015852505.1. Classification (NCBI taxonomy): domain Eukaryota; kingdom Metazoa; phylum Chordata; class Mammalia; order Monotremata; family Tachyglossidae; genus Tachyglossus; species Tachyglossus aculeatus. Next base: position 136,261,116 of record NC_052101.1, read on the forward strand.
AGCTTTTGGGAGAGCACAGTAGTAACGGACACATTTTCTGTCCACTGTGAGCTTACAGTGCCGCTTCTGTAGTGAGGAGAGTGCATTTCCTTCAGTAAAGACCATTACTGCTACTGTAATTGAGTAGTTAATGTCTAGTTGGAAAATTATTATTCCTATTTAGGAGGAAAGTAAATTTTACATTTAGAAGGCAAGCCAAGACCTTTTGGTCGCCACAGCAAGTCTGGAGAAGAGTGGGAACTAGAAATTGAATACCTTGATCTTCAGTCCAAGATTATCTTCACAAGGATAGCCTACTGGCACCTAAAGCTCCGTGTGTCCAAAACTGAACTCCTCATCTTCCTTCCCAAATTCATTCAATCGCATTTATTTATTGAGCTCATACTGCGTGCAAAGCACTGTACTAGACGCTTGGGAGAGTACAACACAACTGACACATTCCTGCCCACAACGAGCTCACAGCCCAGAGGGGGAGACAGACATTAAATAAATAAATAGATTGATAAATAAATAAACTACAGATGTATACAAACTGTGTCCAAAACTGAACTCATCCTCCCTCCCAAATCTTCTTCCTCCTAACTCTCCCATCACTGTTGACTCCACCATCACCCTTCCCCTCACCTAAACTTGCATACTTGGCATTATTATTGATTTTTTTTTATCTCAGGGCCCATATTTATTCCGTCACCAAATCCCGTTTGTTCTTTCTTCACAACATCTTCAGGGTGTGCCCCTTCCTCTCCTACCCAGCGTGTCGCAGTCCTAGTCCAAACATTAGTTATTTCGCAGCCTTTCTGAAATCCCGTCCCCTTCAGGACGACTTCCCGAATTGAACTCTCACCTCTCCACTTTATTTCCCCTTCTCCTGCCACTTCTGGTCACCTAAACACTTGGGTACACCTCCACCCCTGCTAACCATATGAACATATCTTAAACTCTGTTGCCTCCCCCTTCTCTGTAGTTTATTTCATGGAAAGACGCCTCCCTTTAACTACAAAAATAGGACTGAGTGAGTAAACTCTAGCAGTGTAGTAGGCTGCCGGTATTGGAGTTGAGCACATCCGAAGAAGGAAAGAGGGCTGTGTTGTAGAAGGTCTTTGGTTCCATTTCATCTTCCTTACGAAGTACGACCAAGTACAGGACCAAAAATTGATTCGTAGATGCCGTGCCATTTTAAATCATTCTAACAGCACCAGAGGATGGGGGTAATCACTGGAATACTACAAGGTATCCACCCGAGAATAGGTGCCTGGTGTGGTAACTTGTAAGTAAATAGGTCCCTTTGGGAATAAACACCAGTATTTCACTGGTGAGCGTTTACCAGATAAATGTTTTCTAATCTAAATTTGCTCTTTGACAGAAAAACTTTCCAGAAGATGCAGGTCAATGCCTACCGATGACCAAAGTAATTCAGATGGGAGACCGGCGAGTGTGGCAGAATCCTCTAAGATTTTAATGGAAGTAAGTTTGCAGATTTTATTCTGATGGGTTGAATGGCCCGACATTATAATTAATGTTTCAACTAAGTGCCTCGATGGTTATAAATAGGGTGTGAATGAATGTTAACCCCACAGCCACTCAAGGTACCTGTTTAATTTTTAATCCATTCCCAGCACTTACCTACCATTGTATAAGTCAATTCTTTATTCTGATACATTACCTGGATGTTTCCTCTACTCCCTATTTTATCCTTATTTTTCCTTCTGCTTCTACTGCTCTTAATTGTTTTTGCCAGACTTTCTCTATTGGGTTCTGCGTTCCTTAAAATTAGTGAAAATGTTTTCTTTTGCAGAATCCTTCCCCCAGCAGAATATTTGAATCAACAAATTGCCTACCTCCGGGATCTAAAGAAGAAGAAATTCAGGAAGAAATTAGTCACCCTGATGGAAAGGTAAGATGATAAGGGATCAATTTTATTCTTTCTTGCAGTCATACCCAAAGGAGACTTTTTTGGCAGGAATTTTCAAAAATCAAAATGGACATTTTTTTCTTAGAATCAGTGCAGGGCAATTCAGAGTTTCAGCTCTCTCCATTATAAGTGGCAGTATAATCATCTGTAGCCTGAAAGCCATTTCAGTGGTATCTCTTGAGCGCGTCCCATTTGCAGAGCTGTGAGTTTGGTGCTTGGGAGAAGAGTTTGACAGAGGTCAGAGCAGTAAACTAGGCCCCCATCGCTCATCCCCTTCCTGTTCCCCATCCTCAAGTGACCCCCATGACATGAGGCGAGTTAAATTTATTGGCTGGGTTCCCTTCACACCCTCGTCCCATAGGAAATACCCGATCCCAGCAAACCAGACTCCAAAACCGTCCTACCGTCGGGCTCACGTCTTATCTTCTGCCGTTCATGTGAGCGTCACCCAGAGTGGGAGTGGTGTTGGTCACTTCTGTCTCCGCCTGTCCCGGCCACTTGTGCCGATTCAGTCTGTACTCGTGTGTTTTGTTGGCGTGACCATTCAACCGAGTCTCTCGCCATGTGAAAATCTCATCATCTCTGCACCTGCCCAGGACTGGTTGCTGTGGCAATGCAAGGGGACTGCTTACCTCCCAGGTGGCCAAGCTCCACCTACATTCCCCCCACCCCACCCCCCGGGGTTGGGGATCTGTAGTGTTTGGTTGGGGGAGACAGAGGCAGGTTGGGGGGAGGTGGGGGCACTAGTCAGTTTCCATTTGGTGCCAGCAAGTCTGTTTCAGTATTGCCTCCCTGTAGTTTCTGCTCTTCACAGAATTCTTGGGGAGCCGGTTCCCCTAGAAATGGGGTCCTCCATCTCAATATTAACCCTTTCCTTTCCCAACAAGAGACACCATCCGTGCTGTCAAAGAAATTACAATCTAACGGGGGAGACAGACCGAGAACAATCCATGATATAGGGAAATAAGGGAAATGGAGAGCTGGATCAGTGAATAAATGGTGAAATAGTAGAGTGCATAAATTGATGCGTACATAGTTGTTATGGCTGTGGAAAGGAGGAGGCATAAAGAGTCGGGGCCCCTGGGCAGAGCAGCAGTTGAAGAGGCCTGTTTTGCAAGGGGGAGTTAGCTGGTGAAGAATTTGAAACAAGTGGTTTGAAGTTTCTGCTTTATGCACAGGGACATGCGGGGTAAGTGTCAGGTGAGTTGGATCTCTCCAACTCTCTCCCCTCCATCCAAACTGCTACCCTGCTCATTCAAGCTCTCATCCTATCCCGTCTGGACTACTGCATCAGCCTCCTCTCTGATCTCCCATCCTCGTGTCTCTCCCCACTTGAATCCATACTTCATGCCGCTGCCCAGTTTGTCTTTGTCCAGAAATGCTCTGGGCATGTTAATCAATCAATCGTATTTATTGAGTGCTTACTGTGTGCAGAGCATTGTACTAAGCGCTTGGGAAGTACAAGTTGGCAACATATAGAGACAGTCCCTACCCAACAGTGGGCTCACAGTCTGGAAGAGGGAGACAGAGAACAAAACCAAACATACTAGCAAAATAAAATAGAGCAATAAATAGAGTAATAAATATGTACAAACATATATACATATACAGGTGCTGTGGGGAAGGGAAGGAGGTAAGATGGGGGGATGGAGGGGGGAGAGGAAGGAAGGGGCTCAGTGTGGGAAGGCCTCCTGGAGGAGGTGAGCTCTCAGTAGGGCCTTGAAGGGAGGAAGAGAGCTGGCTTGGCAGATGGGCGGAGGGAGGGCATTCCAGGCCCGGGGGATGACGTGGGCCGGGGGTCGACGGCGGGACAGGAGGGCTGAGTAGGTGTGAATGAGGTTGTCGTTAATGTAACTTGGTGCTAACAAGGGCCTTTTTCCCGGGATGGGCGGGGGGGGAGTCAGTCAGGACAGGACCGGACCGGGAAGGGAGGTTGGGGGGCACTAGAAGGAAGGTCGCTTAAGTGGGGGGGGGGAAGCAGGAGGCGTCTATGGCGGTGCTCGGAGGAGAGGAGCCTTCCGGGAGCAGCGGGGGCCACGCGGTGTAATGGCGGGCGGGGGGGGCGGGCATCTATGGCGGCAGTCTTAGGAGAGGAGCCTTCCGGGAGCAGCAAGGACGCGCGGTGTGATGGCGGGCGGGCGGGCCTCCCCTCCTCAAAAATCTCCAGTGGCTGCCAGTCAATCTGCACATCAGGCAGAAACTCCTCACCCTGGGCTTCCAGGCTGTCCATCACCTCGCCCCCTCCTACCTCACCTCCCTTCTCTCCTTCTCCAGCCCAGCCCGCACCCTCCGCTCCTCTGCCGCTAATCTCCTCCCCATACCTCGTTCTCGCCTGTCCCGCCATCGACCCCCCGGCCCACGTCATCCCCCGGGCCTGGAATGCCCTCCCTCCCCACATCCGCCAAGCTCGCTCTCTTCCTCCCTTCAAGGCCCTACTGAGAGCTCACCTCCTCCAGGAGGCCTTCCCACACTGAGCCCCCTCCTTCCTCTCCCCCTCCCCCCCTCCATCCCCACCATCTTATCTCCTTCCCTTCCCAACAGCACCTGTATATATGTATATATGTTTGTGCATATTTATTACTCTATTTTACTTGTACATATCTATTCTATTTATTTTATTTTGTTAATATGTTTGGTTTTGTTCTCTGCCCCTTCTAGACTGTGAGCCCACTGTTGGGTAGGGACTGTCTCTATATATGTTGCCAATTTGTACTTCCCAAGCGCTTAGTACAGTACTCTGCACACAGTAAGCGCTCAATAAATATGATTGATTGACTGATTGATCTCTAGGGGCAACGGAGCAGCTCGTCATGCCCACCAGCCAGATCCAACCAGGGGCTCTGTGCCAGCCCCTCCTCCTCCCTCTCCCATGGACTCCCAGACCCCCATATCAGGCAGAGGCCTTTCAAATGTAAGGAAAATCTGTTTGCCAGCCCTGTATTTATGCACATAGTAATAATAATCAGCATCAATCAGTGGTATTTCTTGAGTCCTTTCTGGGTGCAGAGCGTTGTACAAAGCGTTGCGGAAGATTCAAGGTTATCAGGTCAGTTGGTCTATGTCCCCAATGGAGATCACAGTCCACGTAGGAGGAGAGCAGTTATTTTATCTCCATTTTACAGAAGAGGAAACTGGCACAGGGAAGTGAAGCGACTTGACCGTGGTCGCACAGCAGGCAAAGCATCAGAGCCGGGCTGAGAATCCGAATGATCTGATTCCCAGGCTCGTGCACTTTCCGCTAAGCCAAGCCACTTCTCAGTCACAGGCACTGTCCCCCTTCTCCGGGAAAAAAGAGAAACTAGCAAACTTGGAGAGCAACAACTAGGGCAGGGAGGAGCAACGTTTGGGAGCATGCGCAGGGAAGCAAGGCCACATATAGGGCCAGAAGGCGCCAGCCAGGACAGCGGCGATCTGCTCTGTGTGCTCTGATTTGGGAGTCTCTGATAGTCACATTTCATCTGTTTTTGTCGTCTAGCTAGAAAAAGTCTTGAGAAATGTTTGCCATGTTATCTTGTTTCCTAATGGAACCCTTAAAGAAGTGAGTTCTGATGGAAAGACCATTACCATCGTGTTCTTCAACGGTGACGTGAAACAGATCCTGCCCGACCAGAGGGTGGTAGGTTCCTGCCCGTGCATCATTTCTGGTGGTTTACATTCCTCTCGTGAACAGAAAGCCCTTACTGCTGCCGACTCATTTCACTTCACCGGTTTATTACTATGCCGTGGCCCAGACGACTCACACTACTTATCCAGAGGGACTGGAGGTCTTGCATTTCTCAAATGGACAAATAGGTGAAAATTGGAAAAAAAAATCTCTATCCACCCTAATCACTTCACAGATCTAATTTTTTTCACACACAAAAAATATTCTCTCAAACAGAAAAACATTACCCTGATGGAAGAAAAGAAATTACTTTTCCTGATCAGACCATTAAAAATTTATTTGTGGATGGACGAGAAGAAAGCATTTTTCCAGATGGGACTATTGTTCGAGTTCAAAGGTCAGACGGCTGGTTATAAAATTTAGTAATTTTTTTCATTCTCTCCTAGCTGTTGTCATTGAACAACGTATCATCCCTGGTAAATTCAGTTGGAGAGGAAGGAGCGTGTATAGTTTTTTTTTTTTTCTTTCATGATTTAGAAAGTGATCAGTCTCTATTTTTTCACTTATTTTAATGTTTCTTTAATGTACATGCATCTTTGTCATTAGAAGGGGGTGCTCCCTTTACATTCAAGATAAACGAATACAGCATAAAAATCCATGATTCAAGTACCAACGCTCAAGGTAATTTTCTGAGGTTCGAGTCATTTTAGTTTGTGACCTTATCCCTAATGTCACTCACTTTCTATTCAGAATATGTGGATTTGATTCTTTCCTTTGCTGAAACCATCTTTTGATTTTTACAGAGATGGCAATAAAATCATTGAATTTAATAATGGCCAAACAGAACTCCACACAGACAAGTTCAAGAGGCATGAATATCCAGTTGGTACTGTCAAGACTGTGTATTCTACCGGTCACCAAGAAACCAAATATGTTTCTGGGTGTGTGAGAATTAAGGACAAGGATGGAAATGTACTCATGGATACCAAGCTGTAGCTTGGATCACGAAGCTACTCGGATCATGAAGCAGTGCTGAATTTCCCTTTTTAAATAACCTTCCTGTCTCTCTTGAGAACAGAAAAACTGTTTCTCTAAGCTACTTAGTATGTGGCTCTTACTGTTGTATATTATGTAAATACAGCAGATGTGTGGGTGTTTTCAGATTTGTAAAATAAATTTGTTTTAAAACTTTACCACCCAATTTATAGTTTTGTGGTGCTCTCTGAGTTGAGCTGCAAGATGCTGAATCCAATGCTCAGGATGAAAAAATACCAGCAAGTGTAACTCACCCCACAACTACAGTTTCTTGTCAAGATGGAAAATCTGAGTTTCAGGTTGGAAAAGACCTGACCCCTACAAGTACTTCAACACACTTAGTCTTGGGTCAAGAGGATGAGCTCAGTCCCCAGATTCCTGAGTTCAGACTGGACCAAGGGATATCCCGAAGTGAATGTGATTCCTCCGCTCTGATTATTTCAAGCGATGAAGAAGTAGAAAGCAAAAAAGATCCTACTTGCAGAAGTGGCACTAATTCCTTTCAAGAAAGGACTACTATAACAAAATTGGTAGAATTGCCGAGGCAGGTTATTTCAGAGCCTGGGAGTTATGGAGGAACAGTAATGTCCTGTAAGGCTAAAGAATCTGAGAATCTACTAAAGACAATGCAAGATGTGAAGAATGAATTTTCCTCTGAAACACTGATGCCTGATGCTCAAGTAGTAGAAATTGATTTTGAAGAGAGTGCATCTGGTGGTAGTTTCATTGCAGTGGACAGTGAATCTAGTGATGATGAACTTCCGACAGAAGTGTGTGACGTATCCGAAGTTTCTACTGATCACGAGGAAAAAGTAATTGCTCTGGAGGAGGCTGCCGACATTGAAAGAAAAGGAGCTGGTGACTCAGAGACTGTCCTGAGAGACAAGGCTGAAGAAGTGGAGTTAGCTATTCAGGAGAGAGACGTTGGAAAGGCTGTCGAAGAGGCAGCAGATGAATGGCAAGATATTAATTTGGAGGAGCTGGAGACTGTGGAAAAAGACCTTTTAGTGGAGCAGAATGTGCTTCAAGCTCAAAAACAGCAACAGGAACGCATTGCTTCTACTGTAACTGGGCAGATGTTCCTGGAAAGTCAGGAACTCCTACGACTCTTTGGTAGTCCTTTCATTGAGGCCCCCATGGAAGCAGAGGCCCAGTGTGCCATTTTGGATCTAACTGATCAGACCTCTGGGACGATCACGGATAATAGTGATGTTTGGCTCTTTGGAGCACGGCACGTTTACAAAAATTTCTTTAATAGAAACAAGTTTATAGAGTATTACCAATATGTGGATTTTTACTACCAACTAGGATTAGACCGGAGCAAGCTAATCAATTTGGCCTATTTGCTGGGAAGTGACTACACAGAAGGAATACCAGCTGTTGGCTGTGTAACAGCAATGGAAATTCTCAATGAGTTCCCTGGACATGGTCTGGAGCCTCTCTTAAATTTTACAGAATGGTGGAATGAAGCTCAAAAGAGTAAGATGAGACCTAATCCCCATGACACCGAAGTGGAAAAAAAAACTCCGACAACTGCAGCTTGCTCCTGGCTTCCCCAATCCGGCAGTGGTGGAGGCTTACCTCAGGCCTGTGGTTGATGAGTCGAAGGCACCGTTCTTATGGGGAAAGCCCGATGCAGAGAAAATTAGAGAGTATCCTTTCATCACTTTAGTGCGACACCATTAGTGAATCAAATATGGACTAGATTTTTCATTCATTCATTCAATTGTATTTACTGTGTGCAGAGTGCTGTAATAAGACCTTGGAAAGTACAGTTCGTTTTCAGTCAATCAGTACTATCTGTTGAGTGCTTACTGTGTTCAGAGCACTGTACTCAATGCTTGGGAGAGTACAATATAACAGAGTTGGTAGACATGTTCCTTTTTTGTAGAATTCATTCATTCAGTCATATTTATTGAGCGCTTACTGTGTGTAGAGCGCTGTACTAAGTGCTTGGAAAGAGAAGCAGAGTGGCTCAATGGAAAGAGCCCAGGCTTGGGAGTCAGAGGTCAAGGGCTCAAATTCAGGCTCCGCCAATTGTCAGCTGGGTGACTTTGGGCAAGTCACTTAACTTCTCTGGGCCTCGGTTATGTCAACTGTAAAATGGGGAGGAAGACTGTGAGCCCCACATGGGACAATCTGATCACCTTGTATACTCCCTAGTGCTTAGAACAGTGCTTTGCACATAGTAAGCACTTAACAAGTGTCATCATTATTATTATTAAAGTACAGTTTGGCAACAGAGACAATCCCTACCCAACAATGGGCTCACAGTCTAGAATATATGGTCCTACCAGAAATTAGGATGTATGAAATTTAGGGGTCACCCCAAATCTAACTACTCTTTATTTCTGCCTCCCGTACTTACAGTTTCTGACATTAGTTATGGGTTCGAGGATTTTAGAGCTTGAATCCATCAGCTTTGCAGATGGCCGCTTACCTACTCATTTGGCAAGGGGGTAGAAAAAGCTGCTAATTTCCTTTCATTAGTCTTATTTAAAAAGGGTGGTGAGGAGGAGCTGGTAAAAAAAAAAAAAAAACATTGTGTAGCTGGGGAATTTTAAAGACAAATTCCTATTTTGTGGCAGGCCCGTCATTCCCTTTAAAAGCTATTGATTTGTCTGATTTCTTCTTGAAAATGTGTACATTTTCTGTTTTCCCATTATTTCAAGAACAGCTGTTCCATGTGCTTTATTAAACCCTGGACTACTTCCATACTAGTTTTTCTTGCAGAGTGACCAGTTTTTGTAGCCAGGGAGTGTTTCATGGTCTCAAAGTTACTTTAATTGGGCCTCTTTCATCTGAAGCAGTGGTAAACTGTAAACGACAGGAACAGGAAATGTCAGCACCTGAAACGTTCTGTATATTCCGGTGGCTGTATCTTTAGCGGGGGCGTGAAGGCAAGGAAGGATTCAAAGAAGGGTAGCTAAGATGATCAGGTGTCAGAACAGCTTCTCCAAGCTTAGGCTGAAGAGGTTTGGGTTCTTCAGTTAGGAAAAATGAAGTCTGAAAAAGGGGTTTGAAGTCAGTAAAATTATTAAAAGCACAGTAAAATGATTAAAAGAACATCTCCAAGAGTCCTTCCCCAACTAAGCCCTCATTTCTTCTTTCCCCACTCCGTTCTGCATCATTCTTGCGCTGGGATCTTTACTCTTTACTCACCCCACCCTCAGGCCCACAGCAGCGTGGCTCAGTGGAAAAGAGCCCGGGCTTTGGAGTCAGAGGTCATGGGTTCAAATCCTGACTCCGCCACTTGTCAGCTGTGTGACTTTGGGTAAGTCACTTCACTTCTCTGGGCCTCAGTTACCTCATCTGTAAAATGGAAATGAAGACTGTGAGCCCCCCGTGGGACAACCTGATCACCTTGTAACCTCCCCAGCGCTTAGAACAGTGTTTTGCACATAGTAAGCGCTTAATAAATGCCATTATTATTATTATTATTGCCTATGATATTCCAGTATCCAAACTAATCGTTAAGATATTTTCCCACTTAATACAAAGATGTAGCTAGCACCCGAAACGTGAGACTTGAGGCGGGGGAGAGATCATGAGAGCGTTTTAACTGCTGGTCTGTTAAGCCTATGGAAAACAACAGTGAAAATAAAATGGGAGCAAGGAAGCGGGCACAGAGGAAAGATGGCTAACCTAGGAAGGGAACTCTTACCTGCACTTACCAGGTGACTTCAGCGCACAGACCACTGCTGCCGTTGCCACCACCCACGGGTAATTTGTACCGAACACGAGAATCAGATGCCTGGGGCCCGGAATGGAGAAGGGCCAGTACCCCAGGTACGTGACCCTTGAGCTCTCCACCAAGAGGCCTTCCCCAACTCTGCCCTCATCTCCCCTACTCCCACTCTCTTTTGCGCCTCATGCACGCTTGGATCCGTCCCTTCTAAGCACTCGTATCAATCCCACTCTTGGCCCCACACTGCTTACGTACATAGCCGCAAACTATTTTAATGTCTGTCTCCCCCATTAGACCGTAAGCTCCCAGTGGGTAGGGGTTTGTGGGTATCACCTCTGTGGTATCATACTCTCCCATGCACTTAGTACAGTGCTTTGCACACAGTAAATGCTTAATAAATGCCATCGATTGTTGGATTGATTGCCGTTATGTTCTTTATGGACTAAGAATAATCTGAAAATAAAGTCCTGGAGCTTTTAGCTGAAGATGCAAAGCAAACATTTACTGGAATACTATTCTTTGAGAATGTGAAAGTAGTTCCAAATTCGGGATAATAGTATTCCTGTTTGACCTACCATCTCTTAGTACATGAAATGAATACACATGATGCCCAAACTGATATAAATCAAAGTAGAGTGTTTCTTCTGGTCTTTTCAAAAATCTGTAAGGTATTTGTTAGACTACTCAAAAACTAAAATTGGATTTCAGTGTACCCAGAGAGAGAGATTCCTACTGAATGGGAAACATGCTGCTAATTTTCGCGTACCACCTTAGGAAATTAGCCGACGAACATCTCTTGAACGGCACTGACTGATGTATACGCGTTTGGAGACAGACCTTGGCCTTGAGACGTAGAGCCCGAGAATCTGGCAAAGGAATTGATCGCATCACTCCTACTCTCTCATCTCTGCCAGTCGTGTTCTCGCTGGAGCTCGGAGTGCCAGGAGGGAAGAGGCATCAAGGACGTGCAAAGATGTTGCATCGCGTGACACCCATTCCTGAACGAAGTGAACCCAACCCAGTGGTGACCCTGGTGCTGCGGCATCATGGCTGGCCAGTGAGTTGGCGTGGCAGCTGCTGCCCTATTAGTCGCTCACATCACATTACTGGCAGCTGTTTTCCAGGATTTCTGTGGGGGTTATCTACCTCACGGGATGCCTTAGGCGACTCTTCGGTCAGAAACCTTCTTCTCTGAGGGCCTGGTCCCAGCAAGTATTGCTGGGACTAAAAACTCTGGTCGCAATAACTCCTAGAGCCAGTTTCTTCACACTGGAACAAGGGCAACGCACTAAATACATGTCAGATTAAATGAACTGATGGCTTAGAAGTCTAGATTAGCAGTGCTAACTCGTTCAAGGTCTAGTTATTTGGGGTTAGGCCAACTGAATTTTATTTTTGTCAATTCCTTTGGCATTGTAAAATAAAATACTTGGGAGATTCATTATATTCCATTTTCTCCTCATCGTTGTGGTACTGTTTATACATGTTCATGACAATAAATACTTCAACTAGAAAAAAATAAATGAATTTGTGTTGATCCAAAAAAAAAAATACTGGTTTGACAGTTCATGAACCTATTTTAGTTTGCAGTAGCTTTATTCTTTGCACATATTTTTAGACTGTGAGCCCACTGTTGGGTAGGGACTGTCTCTAAATGTTGCCAACTTGTACTTCCCAAGCACTTAGTACAGTGCTCTGCACACAGTAAGTGCTCAATAAATACGATTGATTGATTGATATTGTATAATTAAAGGAAAAACAATTGCAACTTTCATGATTGCTTAGAAAATACTTATACACATATACAATGTCACTACTACTGCCCACCACCCCTACGATTAGGGATCGCTGACGGTTTCCTTACCTGTTGACTGGTCTTTCCACAGCATTGTGATTAACCTGAGCATTTTGGAGCAGCAGAGGATCCACTTGTGATCATTTACTTTCAGTACTACCACTCGGGTGTGGAGAATCTGGAATTGTCAACCAATCATTAGGTACAATGATCAAAATCGGATTGTCACCTTTCTGTGAAAGAATCGCCCAGAAAGAGTTTGTGGAACAGAAGGAAGGCTGAGTAAAATCTATCAACGGCCTCAGCATTTCACACTCGCCAGGATGACCCCCAGCCCAGCAATGACCTGTCACACACCAATGGTCAGTCCCTGACTTTCGTCTCGTGCTGTCTCTTCCTTCCTACCTGGATATCCCCCAGCCCCATCTCTCCAGTTTTGTTTCATTTGCCTGCACTCTTCTCTGCTTCTATCATCTATCTACAAACACAAATATTTTCTTTCATATTTCCCTAATTTTGTCTGGCTCTGACTGATGCTTGTGCAGAGGGTTTGCCCCCACAGTGCTGACAGTTGACTTGGAGAAAATCCCCACTTGCCTGGAATGGTGACACAAGCTTACCTGTCAAGTGGCGACCATCACCCTCTGAATGAAAAACCCTCAGCCTGTCCTGCCTTGCCCTATATCGTGTCCCTTGACCTGTGTCTTGTGCCCTGCCCTGCCCTGCCCTCAGACCCAAAGGGCTCTGGGGGTTGGATGTCTCGGGCAGCGGCTAATGCGGGCAAAATCAGCATCCCGGGTCCCCTTCTGCCAATGTCCACTGGGCTTGCAAGGACAGCAGGAACCTGTAGGAGGTGGGCAGGGCCAGGTTCTGCCAGCGGGGATGGGAACTGGGCCTGGGGAAGGCAAGCTGTTGGGTAGGGACCGTCTCTATATGTTGCCGAATTGTACTTCCCAAGTGCTCAGTACAGTGCTCTGCACACAGTAAGCACTCAATAAATACGATTGAATTAATGAATGCAGCCCCACAGAACCGGGGCTACTGTTAGTGCCCCTGGAGGGAAGCATGATCCAGTGGCAGGATGTTGCTGATGCAGGCCCCACCTCATTCCTTCCTGCTCCACAACAATAAAAATAATAATGATGATAATTGTGGTATTAAGCGCTTACCATATATTAAGTGCCGGGGTGGGTACAAGCTATTCAAGCTGCACACAGTCCCTGGTCCCACGTGAGGCTCCCAGTCTCTATCCCCATTTTATAGGTGAGGTCACTGAGACACAGAGAAATGAAGTGATGTACTCAAGGTCACGCAGCAGACAAGCCGCATGGCAGGGATTAGAACCCATGGCCTTCTGACTCCTAGGCCCGTGCTCTCTCCACTACACCACAATCCTTCTCACATGCTGCCCCACCCACCCCATCCCATCCCTCCCCGCCACCGTGGAGAATTTGCTACCTCCAGGGAAAGCCGTTGACGCTTGGAATTCGAGACGCTTTGGTCTGAGGTGGCGCCTCTCCGTCTCCCCCTGGTGGTTTCAGGCGGAGATTACGTCCCACCCCTGCCCTTTCCCATAATGGCGTCCGTCCCCCTTCACTTAGACGTCATCGGGGGCCCCTCGGCCCTTTCCAAAGATGGCCTCGCCACCCTTTGCAATCATGGCCGAAACGGCAGGAATGCCCTTCTCCAAGATGGAGAATTTACCCATCGCTAAGATGGTGCTTCCTTCACCAAAATATCGTCAGCGTTCACTCTGTCCTCGGGAATGCCCCTCTTCCTTCTAGACTGTGAGCCCGTTGTTGGGTAGGGACCGTCTCTATGTGTTGCCGACTTGGACTTCCCAAGCGCTTAGTACAGTGCTCTGCACACAGTAAGCGCTCAATAAATATGATTGATTGATTGATGGTAGGCGGAAATGCCCTTCCCTGAGAGTGGTGCATTAGCGACTTTGCCCTTCCAGAATATAATAATAATAATAATAATAATGATAATAATGGCATTTGTTAAGCGCTTACTATGTGCAGAGCACTGTTCTAAGCGCTGGGGGTGGATACAAGGTGATCAAGTTGTCCCACGTGGGGCTCACAGTCATAATCCCCATTTTACAGATGAGGTAACTGAGGCTCAGAGAAGTTAAGTGACTTGCCCAAGGTCACACAGCAGACATGTGGCAGAGCCGGGATTTGAACCCATGACCTCTGACTCCAAAGCCCGGGTTTTTTTCCACTGAGCCATGCTGCTTCTCTATGGCTGTTTGACTTACCAAATCTGGCCGCTATTGGCGATCCTGCCTCTCCTCAGCCTGTGGCCCTCCTTGCTGAAGATAATACTACTAATAATAAAAAATATAAAACCTAAAATAATAGTAATGGTATTTGTTAAGCACTTGCTAGTGGCAGACACTGTTCCTAAGTGCTGGGGTGGATTGAGTGTTTACTGCATTCAGATCAATGTACTAAGCGCTTGGGGGAGTGGAATATAACCATCAATAGACACATTCAGCAAGGCTCAATGGAAAGAGCACAGGTTTGGGAGTCAGAGGTCATGGGTTCAAATCCCAACTCCGCCACCTGTCAGCTGTGTGATTTTGGGCAAGTCAATTAACTTCTCTGTGCCTCAGCCCCTCCTCCCCCTTTCCCTCTCTTCCCCCTCACCACAGTACCTGTATATATGTATATATGTTTGTACGTATTTATTACTCTATTTTATTTGTACATATTCTATTTATTTTGTTAATATGTTTTGTTTTGTTGTCTGTCTCCCCCTTCTAGACTGTGAGCCCGCTGTTGGGTAGGGACCATCTCTATATGTTGCCAACTTGTACTTCCCAAGCACTTAGTACAGTGCTCTGCACACTGTAAGCACTCAATAAATACGATTGAATGAATGAATAAAATGGGGATGAAGACTATGAGCCCCACGTGGGACAATCTGATCACCTTGTATCCTCCCCAGCGCTTAGAACAGTGCTTTGCACATAGTAAGTGCTTAACAAATGCCATTATTATTATTATTCTTCACAGTCCCTGCCCCCACTGAGGGAATCAATCAATCGTATTTATTGAGCGCTTACTATGTGCAGAGCACTGTACTAAGCACTTGGGAAGTACAAATTGGCAACACATACAGACAGTCCCTACTCAACAGTGGGCTCACAGTCTAAAAGGGGGAGACAGAGAACAAAACCGAACATACCAACAAAATAAAATAAATAGGATAGAAATGTACAAGTAAAATAAATAAATAAATAAATAGAGTAATAAATATGTACAACCATATATACATATATACAGGTGCTGTGGGGAAGGGAAGGAGGTAAGATGGGGGGATGGAGAGGGGGACGAGGGGGAGAGGAAGGAAGGGGCTCAGTCTGGGAAGGCCTCCTGGAGGAGGTGAGCTCTCAGCAGGGCCTTGAAGGGAGGAAGAGAGCTAGCTTGGCGGAGGGGCAGAGGGAGGGCATTCCAGGCCCGGGGGCATTCCAGGGAAGGAAACAGACATTAATGTAAATAAATGGATTACAGATGTGTACATAAATGTTGGGCTGGGAAGAGAGATGAACGGGGGAAGCAAGTCAGGGTAATGCAGAAGGGAGTGGGAGAAGAGATAAAGGAGGGCTTAGTCAGGGAAGGCCTCTTGGAGATGTGTCATCAATAAGGTTTTGAAGGTGGGGGGGAGTAACTCTCAGGCTTGAGGGGGGAGGGTGTTCCAGTCCAGAAATGAGACATGGGTGAGGCGTCGATGGTGACAAAGAGGAGAATGATGCAAAGTTATAGTATCAGCCCTTGCCAAACAACGGAAACCATCTCCAACCGAAACAACCGAAACTACCTCGTTCTCACCTGTCCCGCCATCGGCCCCCGGCCCACGTCATCCCCCGGGCCTGGAATGCCCTCCCTCTGCCCATCCGTCAAGCTAGCTCTCTTCCTCCCTTCAAGGCCCTGCTGAGAGCTCACCTCCTCCAGGAGGCCTTCCCAGACTGAGCCCCTTCCCTCCTCTCCCCCTCGTCACCCTCTCCATCCCCCATCTTACCTCCTTCCCTTCCCCACAGCACGTGTATATATGTATATATGGTTGTACATATTTATTACTCTATTTATTTATTTATTTTACTTGTATATATCTATTCTATTTATTTTAATTTGTTAGTATGTTTGGTTTTGTTCTCTGTCTCCCCCTTTTAGACTGTGAGCCCACTGCTGGGCAGGGACTGTCTCTATATGTTGCCAATTTGTACTTCCCAAGCGCTTAGTACAGTGCTCTGCACACAGTAAGCGCTCAATAAATACAATTGATGATGATCTCCAAAAAAGTGGGGCTGCCTTTCAAAAAGATGGTGCTGGCAGCTAGGTGCCCTTCCCCAAAATGGTATTAGTGGCCATACTGCTATCTCTAAGATAGCGTTCTTTCGCTTTACCAAAGAGACTTTTTCGGGCAACTTGTCCTTCACCAAAATGGTGATGATTATTACATAGCCCATGTCCAAGAATAGGGATTGTGTCCCTTAATTACAAGGCCACGCCAGGAATTTTGCCCATCCCCAAGATGGTAGTTACCCCCTTCATAAAGCCGGCAGTTTCGGGAACGCTGCCCTCCTCAAACAGAATGACATCTAACCTTCCCCAGGAGGGCGGTTGTTCACTCTACGAGCATAGGGTTGGAAGTAACTATCCGGCTTCAAGATGGCGTTTCTGCCCTTCAGAAAGATGGCGACACCGGTTTCACAGCCCTCCCCCAAGGATGGCGTCTATACCCTCAAACGGCATGGTGGCGACGGCAACGTTGCCTACACCCGAAAGGGAGTCCGTATACGTCAGCAGGATGGCAGTATCCACGCTATTGCCCTTCCTTAGAATGGCGTTCAGGTCCTGCTGAAACGTGACGGAACAAGCGTCTCTATCTTCCTCCAAGATGGCGTTCGGCCCTGCAGATAGAATGCGATGTTAGCTACATGGCCCTTCCCCCAAATAACGGTTATGTCCTTCACTAATAGAGTGACATGAAAATTGCATTCCTAATGTGACGCCGACTTGTACTTCCCTTGTACTTGTATGTTGCCAACTTGTACTTCCTAAGCGCTTAGTACAGTGCTCTGCACACAGTAAGCGCTCAATAAATACAGTTGATTGATTGATTGATTTACCCATTTTTGATAACATGAAAGAATCACCAATTGTGCTTTTCTTTAATGGCCACTGTAGCTTCCTTGTCTTTCCTCAAGATAATAATAATTATAATGATGGTATTTGTGAAGCGCTTACTATGTGCAAAGCACTGTTCTAAGCGCTGGGGGGGATACAAGGTGATCAGGTTGTCCCACGTGGGGCTCACAGTCTTAATCCCCATTTTACAGATGAGGGAACTGAGGCACAGAGAAGTTAAGTGACTTCATCATCAATTGTATTTATTGAGCGCTTACTGTGTGCAGAGCATTGTACTAAGCGCTTGGGAAGTACAAGTTGGCAACATATAGAGACAGTCCCTACCCAACAGTGGGCTCATAGTCTAGAAGGGGGAGACAGAGAACAAAACCAAACATACTAACAAAATAAAATAAATAGAATAGATATGTACAAGTAAAATAAATAGAGTAACAAATATGTACAAACATATATACATGTGCTGTGGGGAAGGGAAGGAGGTAAGATGGGGGGATGGAGAGGGGCACGAGGGGGAGAGGAAGGAAAGTGACTTGCCCAAAGTCACACAGCTGACAAGTGGCAGAGGTGGGATTTGAATCCATGACCTGTGACTCCAAAGCCCGTGCTTTTTCCACCGAGCCACGCTGCTTCCCCGTGACGTTCTTATCCTAAAGAAACATGGTGGTGGTGGTGGAATTACAATTCCGCCAATGGCTTTTACGTCTTTTGGCAATACGGTGATACTGGCCTCACTGTCCATTTATAAGATGGAGAATGTGACCTCTAGAAACATGGCTCTACCGGTATTAGTGCCCTTCCTTAAAATGGTGGCTACAACCTTAAGTAAGATGGGGGAATTGGCTACAATGTCCTTTCCCCAAATGGTGTCCGTGCCCTTTTATATCATGGCGATGTCAGTACCTTTGCCCATCCACAAGATGGCGCCCACGCCCTTCAGAAAGTTGGCGGAACCGCTAAAACGAGCCCTTTCCAAAGATGGCGGTTATGCTGTACCCAAACTTGTCGGCCTCGATAATCATATCTTTCCCCCCCAAATTATAGGCCTGCTCTTTCATTTGTGGCATTGGGTCAAAGATTGCAAGAAGCGGCGCGCCTTAGGAGAAAGAGCAGGGGCTTAGAAGTTGGGGGCAGTGGGTTCTAATCCCTGCTCCGCCTCTTGTCAGCTGTGTGACTTTGGGCAAGTCACTTGACTTCTCTGTGCCTCAGTTCGCTCATCTGTAAAATGGGGATGAAGACTGTGAGCCCCCCTTGGGACAACCTGATCACCTTGTAACCTCCCCAGCGATTAGAACAGTGCTTTGCACATAGTAAGCGCTTAATAAATGCTGTCATTATTATAACCCTACATGGGACAACCTGCTTATCTTGTATTTACCCCAGTGCTTAGAACAGTGCTTGGCACGTAGTAAGCACTTAACAAATACCATAATTATTAGTAGTATTAAGGACCTGGGTTCTAATCTCGACGCTGCCATAGGTCTGTTGGGTGACCTTGGGCAAGTCATTTCACTTCTCTGAGCCTCAGTTACCTCATCTGTAAAATGTGTCCAACCCATTTTCTTGACTCCACCACAGCGTTTCATACAGTGACTGGCACACAGTAAACGCTTAACAAATACTATGATTATCATTACTATTATTAGTACTCACCGTCTTGATCAATTTCTAGTCATTGTACAAACTCTATCAATGGTATTTATTGAGTGCTTACTATGTGCAGAGCACTGAACTAAGTGCTTGGGAGAGTCCAATCCACAGAAGTAGCAAACATGCTCCCTGCCTATGAGCTTACAGCCTATAGAAGGGGAGACAGATATTAATGTAATCAATCAATCATATTTATTGAGTGCTTACTATGTGCAGAGCACTGAACTAAGTGCTTGGGAGAGTCCAATCCACAGAAGTAGCAAACATACTCCCTGCCTATGAGCTTAAAGCCTATAGAGGGGGAGACAGATATTAACGTAAATAATTAAGTTACTCAGTCAATCGTATTTATTGAGTGCTTACTTTGTGCAGAGCACTGTACTAAGCGCTTGGGAGAGTACAATATAACAATAAGAAGACACATTCCCCGCCCACAACGAGTTAACTGTTTAGAGGATGAGATTAGTTCCCAAGCGCTTAGTACAGTGCTCTGCACACAGTAAGCGCTCAATAAATACGATTGATTGATTAGTTTAGAGGATGTAGTAAGTGCTTAACGTTATTCATTCATTCAATCGTATTTATTGGGCGCTTACTGTGTGCAGAACACTGTATTAAGGGCTTGGGAAGTACAAGTTGGCAACACATAGAGATGGTCCCCGCCCAACAACGGGCTCACAGTCTAGAAGGGGGAGGCAGACAACAAAACAAAAAATATTAACAAAATAATTTGGGCAGGGTACGTGTCTGCTAATTCTGCTGTAGTGTATTCTCGGATGTTTTCTGTGCTGTAGGGCAGCCCGGCCCCCACCCCCCAGGCCTAATCAACGCTTTCTTCCCCAGGTGCGTCCCAATGAAATCAGGAGGCACCGGCCCTTTATGGCCCCAGAGGCTGCTGGGTTACTCCCTGCCCTATATAAGGTTTCTGAGCGTGGTCCTCCTCAGTTTGGAAGAGGATAGGAGACAGAGCGTGGCCCGCCGTGGGTCCAGGTAAGGAGGGGGGCTCTGGCTGTTCCAGCTACACCCCCCCCCCCCCTTTTTTTAAGGGTGGGTGTGGGACTGAAATTGTTGCAATTGCTGATGACAAGTGTATTGATGATGATGATGATGACAATGATAATGAAGGTTGGGGAGGGCCATTAGGGTGGGGGGTGGGGTGGTGGTGGTAGGGGAGGGGTTGATTCCAGTGTTTTTGAAATGACTTAAATGCACACGTTGAGGGGTAGGAGGAGGGTGTTGGGTGCCTAATGGGTTGTGACATTACCAATGAGGTACCTATGTTGTGCATTGCCTGGGATGGAGGAGGATGTGGGAAATTGGGGAGGGAGTGTGGGGGGCTGATTGTTAATTGGGGGCTGGGGGGAGGGTCGGAGGTGGGAGGGGCTGGAGGCTGAGGGCTGCCCTGGCTGGTTGGGGGAAAGTTTGGGGGAAACTTGGTCTGGGGGAAAATCTGGACTGGTTTTGGGGTGACTGCTGGACCTTGGGTTGAGGGTCCCCTAGGGCCGGGACAGAGGACGCCTTACTGACAGACGCATGGGGCGTGTGGGCTGAGTGTCGGGTGATGCATGCTCACTGTCTGTCTGGATGTCTGTCTACACCTTTGTGTATCTGAATGTTGGTCTGTCTGTCCCACTCCCTCTAATAATCACTGTAATAATGTATTAAGTGCTTACCGTGTGCCAAGCACTGTTATAAACGCTACGGTAGATACAAGGTAATCAAGTCCCACATGGGACTCACAGTCTTCACCTCCATTTTACAGATGAGGTCACTGAGGCACAGAGAAGTCAAGTGACTCGTCCAAAGTCACACAGCTGATAAGTGGCAGAGCTGGGATTAGAGCCCACAACCTCTGACTCCTAAACCTGGGCCCTTTCCACTAAACCACACTGCTTCTCTAGTATCTGGGACACTGTCCTCTCCAACCATGAGAAGCAGCACGGCCTAGTGGGTAGAGTCCCCCTTTTAGACTGTCCCCCCCCCCTTTTAGACTGTCCCCCCCCCTTTTAGACTGTCCCCCCCCCTTTTAGACTGTCCCCCCCCCTTTTAGATTGTCCCCCCCCCTTTAGACTGTCCCCCCCCCCCCCTTTTAGACTGTGAGCCCACTGTTGGGTAGGGACTGTCTCTCTATGTTGCCAACTTGTACTTCCCAAGCGCTTAGTACAGTGCTTTGCACACAGTAAGCACTCAATAAATACGATTGATAGAGCCCGGGCCTGCATTCTAATCTCAAATTTGCCACCTGTCTGCTGTGTGACCATGGACGAGTCACTTCACTTTTCTGTGCCTCAGTTAACTCATCTGTAAAATGGGGATTAAGATTGGGAATCCCATGGGGGGCACAATCTAATAATAATAGTATGTGTCAAGGGCTGTTTTAAGCTCTGGGGTAGCTACAAGGTAATCAGGTTGGACACAGTCCAATAGGCTTGTATCTATCCTTATGCTTAGTAGAGTACCTGACACACAGGAAACATTTAACAAGTACCGTAAACAAAGAACCTAGAACTCAAAATGGTGCCCGATGCCCGGTATGTACCGGTCGAAGGCGTAGAGGGGCCGTCCCCGCCGAGGCCGCGGTACTGGGCTCGATGGTCTCGCCCCTGCAGGGTTGCGGGCGAGGAGCCCGGCCTGGGGGCAGAGAGCGGGTCGCTTCCTCGGGTCTGGGTGTGGGGGGTGGTTAGAGGGTGGGGGGGCTGCTTCCTGCTCTCTCTGGTTTTTAATCTTTTCTCTTCCACCAGTTGTAAGGAATTAGACAACAAAGAAGCAGTGTGGCCTAGTGGCTAGAACTTGGACCTGGAAGTCAGAAGGACCTGGATTCTAATCCCAGCTCTGCCATGTGTTGACTGCGGCACTGTGGGTAAGGCCCTCCACTGCTCTCCGCCTCAGTTGCGTCACCTGTAACACTGGGATTGACACCGTGAGCCCCAGGTGGCACAGGGATTGTGTCCAAACTGATAAATTATGCCTATCCCAGTGCTTAGTACAGTGCCTGGTAAATAGTAAGTACTTTACAAATGTTGTTAAAAAATTATAATGCTTGTGGGAAGAGCCCGGGCTTTGGAATAAGAGGTCATGGGTTCAAATCTCGGCTCTGCCACTTAGCTGTGTGACTTTGGGCAAGTCACTTAACTTCTCTGTGCCTCAGTTACCTCATCTGTAAAATGGGGATTAAGACTGTGAGCCCCTGTGGGACAACCTGATCACCTTGTAATCTCCCCAATGCTTAGAACAGTGCTTTGCACATAGTAAGCACTTAATAAATGCTTAATAAATGAAGGGAACATCATTGTGTCCCTTCAAATCAGTCAGTGGTATTTGAGCACTTTATATGTGCAGGGCACTGAACTACACATGTAGGAGAGTACAGTTCAATGAATCCATGGTATTTATTGCACACTTGCTTTGTGCAGAGTACTTGTAACCACCTGAAGCACAGTGGTGGTGTGTTTTGTTCTGAATCCTCCCAAAGGTTTAGCATGCAACTACACTTATTAAATACCTTTAATGTAAAATTGTGCTTACTTTAGCGTACCGGGCTCTCCATCGCAAACAGGGAGCCACCTTAAGGGCGGACCACCACATCCTGGGACCCGTCGGACATGGTGAACCCCCTGAGGTCAGGGCCGCCATCGTCATCATCAACAACAATGATGATAATAATGATAATGATAATAGTGGTATTATTTTTGTAGCCAGGGTGGCTGGCTGTGACCTGTGGCTGTAACCTCCCTCCACACCCGCCACTGCTGAGGGCAAGGCTGCCACAACTGTGGAGTGGTCTGAAGCTGTGAGCCCCTCCAGGGCAGAGCCACCATGATGTTGTGCCCGTGTGACACTGGGAGCCCCCCTCCGAGGGCAGGGCCGCTGCAACGTTGGGCCCATCCGGTACTGTGAGTCCCCCCCTGAGGGCAGGGACACAAAAAAATGTTCTGCCCATGTGACACTGTGAGCCCTTCCAGAGCAGAGCCAATGTGACGTTGTACCCCGGTGACACTGTGAGCCCTCGAGAGCAGGGCCGCCCCAACATTGGACCCGTCGGGTACTGTGAGTCCCCCTCCCCGAGGGCGGGGCCACAAAAATGTTCTGCCCGTGTGACACCGTGAGCCTATCCAGGGCAGAGCCGCCGTGATGTTATACCTGTTATACGCCGTGATGTTATAGGGCGGGGCCACAGCAACGTTGTGTCTGTGTAGCACTGTGAGCCTTTAGTGCCTGGGTGCTGGGAAGAATGATTGAAAATATGGGTGGTGGCAAAAGGGGGCTGGCCTTAGTCTTCCCATTTGGATCTTCTTGTCCCGATCACTGGGAAGAACAAACAGAAATCCGAATGCTAGAAAAACGGGGTTGGCTTGATGTCATGAACCCCAGATTTAGGTCCTCCCGGGAAGAACAACAACATGGGTACTCTCAAAAATGGGAACTGGCTTCACGTTCCAAACCCCACATTTAAATTTTTCCATTTTGTGTCTTCATGGCCCAGGCACTGGGAAGAACAATGAAAATATGGATATCTCAAATGTGGGGAGTGGCTTCATGCCACGAACCCCAGATTTCAATGTTCCCATTTGGGTCTTTATGGCCCAGTTGTCGGGAAGAATAATAAAAATATGGGTGCCGGCTCAAGCGGGGAATGGCTTCATGCCAAGAACCCCAGATTTCATTGTTCCCGTTTGGGTCTTCAAGGCCCAAGTGCCGGGAAGAACACTGAGAATATGAGTGCCAGCAAAAGGGAGACCTGGCTTCATGCCAAAAGCCCCAGACTTCAATGTGCCCATTTGGATCTTCATGACCCCGCTGCCGGGAAGAACACTGAAAATATGGGTGCCGGCAAATGAGGGGGACTGGCTTCATGCCAAGAACCCCAGATTTCAATGTTCCCATTTGGGTCTTCACGGCCTGGGTGCCGGGGAGAGTAATGAAAACTATGGGTGCCGGCAAAGTGGGGGAACTGGCTTCATGCCAAAGCCCCCAGATTTGTGTCTTCCTATTTGGGTCTTCACGGCCCAGGTGCCGGGAAGAACACTGAAAATATGGATGCTGGCAAATGAGGGGGACTGGCTTCATGCCAAGAACTCCAGATTTCAATGTTCCCATTTGGGTCTTCATGGCCTGGGTGCCGGGGACAGTAATGAAAAATATGGGTGCCGGCAAAGGGGGTTCTGGCTTCATGCCAAACCCCCCAGATTGGTGTCTTCCCATTTGGGTCTTCATGGCCCAGGCTTTGAGGAAAAACAATGAAAATATGGATGACGGTAAAAGTTGGGGGGGGACTGGCTTCAAGCCAAGAACCCCAGATTTGAGTCTTCCCATTTGGGTCTTCATGGCCTGGGCAGCAGGGAAAATAATCAAAAAAATTTGGTGCCGGCAAAAAGGAGTCGTGGCTTCATGCCATGAACCCCAGATTTGAGTCTTCCCATTTGGGTCTTCATGGCCCGGGCACTGAGGAGAACAATTTAAAAACTTGGGTGCCGGCAAAATGGGGTAGGGGCTTCATGCCACGAACCCCATATTTGACTCTTCCCATTTGGGTCTTCATGGCCCAGGCACCGGGAACAACAATAACGACATGGGTGCCGGCAAAAGGGGGAATTGGCTTCATGCCACGAACCCCAGATTTGTCTTGCCATTTGGAGCTTTGTGACCCAGGCACCGGGAAGAACGATAACATGAGTGCTGGCAAAAGGCCGTACTACCTCCATATCATATACCCAGGTTTTGACGGTACCCATTTGGATATTCCCGGCCTGGGTGCCTGGAAGCACACTAAAAATACTAGTCGGCAAAAGGGGGCCGGCTTTGTGCCTCGGACCTATGCGCCTTTCTGACACTCTGAGCTCCGCCGCAACGTTGTGCCCGTCTGAAACCGAGGAGCCGCCGCCACCCCCCTCCCACCCCCAAGCCCCCAGCACCGCACGAGGGACAGGGCCGCCGTGACTGACGATGTGCCTGTCTGAGCTCCCTGGGGGCAGGGCTGCTGTGATGTTGTGCCCCTTTGACACTCTGAGCGCCCACCTGGGGCAGGGCTGCCACGTTGTTGGACCTGCCCGGCACTGGCACTGTAAGCATATCTCTAGACTGTAAACTCACTGTGGGATGGGAATGTCTGTTTATTGTTGTACTCTCCCAAGTGCTTAGTACAATGATTTGCACACACAGTGCCCAATAAATACGATTGAATGGATGAATGAATGTGTGACATTATGAGCCTCCTGGGGGTAGGATTAGGATTAGGCAGCCATTACCATTGAGCCTGTGACACTGTGAGCCCCCACACCGCACCGAGGGGCAGGGCCACCACAACTGACAACGGGCTTGTCAGACACTCTGAGCTCCCTGGAGGCAGGGCTGCTGTGATGCTGTGTCCATCTGACACTCTAAGCACCCCCCTGGGGCAGGGCTGCTGCAACGTTGTGCCTATGTGACATTGTGGCCCCCAGGCTACAGAAAACGACAGTGGGCTTGTCTGTCACTCTGAGCTCCCTGGGGGCAGGGCTGCCATGATATTGTGCCCATCTGACGCTCTGAGCACCCCCCTGGGGCAGGGCCACTATAACGTTGTGCCCGTCTGGCACTGTGAGCCCCCTGCACCGCACCGAGGCGGCAGGGCCACCACAACTGACAATGGGTTTGTCAGACACTCTGAGCTCCCTGGGGGCAGGGCTGCCATGATGTTGTGCCCACCTGACGCTCTGAGCGCCCCCCTGGGGCAGGGCCGCCGTAACATTGTACCCGTCTGGCACTGTGAGCCCCCTGCACCGCACCGATGCGGCAGGGCCACCACAACTGACAATGGGTTTGTCAGACACTCTGAGCTCCCTGGGGGCAGGGCTGCCATGATGTTGTGCCCATCTGACGCTCTGAGCGCCCTCCTGGGGCAGGGCCGCTGTAACATTGTACCCGTCTGGCACTGTGAGCCCCCTGCACCGCACCGAGGCGGCAGGGCCACCACAACTGACAATGGGTTTGTCAGACACTCTGAGCTCCCTGGGGGCAGGGCTGCCATGATGTTGTGCCCACCTGACGCTCTGAGCGCCCCCCTGGGGCAGGGCCGCCGTAACATTGTACCCGTCTGGCACTGTGAGCCCCCTGCACCGCACCGATGCGGCAGGGCCACCACAACTGACAATGGGTTTGTCAGACACTCTGATCTCCCTGGAGGCAGGGCTGCCATGATGTTGTGCCCATCTGACACTCTGAGTGCCCCCCCCCCGGGGCAGGGCCGCCATAACCTTGTGCCTGTCTGGCATTGTGAGCCCCCTGCACCGCACCGATGCGGCAGGGCCACCACTACTGACAATGGGTTTGTCAGACACTCTGAGCTCCCTGGAGGCAGGGCTGCCATGATGTTGTGCCCATCTGACACTCTGAGCGCCCCCTCCCCCGGGGCAGGGCTGCCGTAACGTTGTGCCTGTCTGGCATTGTGAGCCCCCTGCACCACACCGATGTGGCAGGGCCACCACAACTGACAATGGGTTTGTCAGACACTCTGAGCTCCCTGGAGGCAGGGCTGCCATGATGTTATGCCCACCTGACACTCTGAGTGCCCCCACCCCCACCCGGCGCAGGGCCGCTGTAACGTTGTGCCTGCCTGGCATTGTGAGCCCCCTGTACCGCACCGATGCGGCAGGGCCACCACAACTGACAATGGGTTTGTCAGACACTCTGAGCTCCCTGGAGGCAGGGCTGCCATAATGTTGTGCCCATCTGACACTTTGAGCGCCCCTCCAGGGCAGGGCCGCCATAACGTTGTGTCTGTTGGGCATTGTGAGCCCCCTGTACCGCACCGATGCGGCAGGGTCACCACAGCTGACAATGGGTTTGTCAGACACTCTGAGCTCCCTGGAGGCAGGGCTGCCATGATGTTGTGCCCACCTGACACTCTGAGCACCCCCCTGGGGCAGGGCCGCCGTAACGTTGTGCCTTTCTGGCATTGTGAGCCCCCTGCACCGCACCGAGGCGGCAGGGCCACCACAGCTGACAATGGGCTCCCAAACACTCTGAGCTCCCTGGAGGTAGGGCTGCCATGATGTTGTGCCCACCTGACACTCTGAGCACCTCCCCAGGGCAGGGCTGCCGTAACCTTGTGCCTGTCTGGCATTGTGAGCCCCCTGTACCGCACCGAGGCGGCAGGGCCACCACAGCTGACAATGGGCTCCCAAACACTCTGAGCTCCCTGGAGGCAGGGCTGCCATGATGTTGTGCCCATCTGACGCTCTGAGCACCCCCCTTGGGGCAGGGCCACCATAATGCTGTGCCTGTCTGGCACTGTGAGCCCCCTGCACCGCACCGAGGCGGCAGGGCCACCACAACTGACAATGGGTTTGTCAGACACTCTGAGCTCCCTGGAGGCAGGGCTGCCATGATGCTGTGCCCATCTGACACTCTGAGCACCCCCTCCCCTGGGGCAGGGCTTCCCTAACGTTGTGCCTGTCTGGCATTGTGAGCCCCCTGTACGCACAAAAGTGGCAGGGCCACCACAGCTGACAATGGGTTTGTCAGACACTCTGAGCTCTCTGGGGGCAGGGCTGCCATGATGTTGTGCCCATCTGACACTCTGAGCGCCTCCCTGGGGCAGGGACGCCGTAACGTTGTGCCTGTCTGGCATTGTGAGCCCCCTGTACCGCACCGATGCGGCAGGGCCACCACAGCTGACAATGGGTTTGTCAGACACTCTGAGCTCCCTGGGGGCACGGCTGCTATGATGTTGTGCCCACCTGACACTCTGAGCACCCCCTCCCCCGGGGCAGGGCTGCCGTAACGTTGTGCCTGTCTGGCATTGTGAGCCCCCTGTATGCACCGAAGTGGCAGGGCCACCACAACTGACAATGGGTTTGTCAGACACTCTGAGCTCCCTGGAGGCAGGGCTGCCATGATGTTGTGCCCACCTGACACTCTGAGCACCCCCTCCCCTGGGGCAGGGCTTCCCTAACGTTGTGCCTGTCTGGCATTGTGAGCCCCCTGCACTGCACCGATGCGGCAGGGCCACCACAGCTGACAGTGGGTTTGTCAGACACTCTAAGTTCCCTGGGGGCAGGGCTGCCATCATGTTGTGCCCATTTGATGCTCTGAGCACCCTCCTGGGGCAGGGCCACCGTAACGTTGTGCCTGTCTGGCATCATGAGCCCACTGTACCGCACCGATGCGGCAGGGTCACCACAACTGACAATGGGTTTGTCAGACACTCTGAGCTCCCTGGAGGCAGGGCTGCCATGATGTTGTGCCCATCTG
Source organism: Tachyglossus aculeatus (assembly GCF_015852505.1). NCBI lineage: Eukaryota > Metazoa > Chordata > Mammalia > Monotremata > Tachyglossidae > Tachyglossus > Tachyglossus aculeatus. The sequence continues at coordinate 136,289,187 of NC_052101.1, forward strand.
ACACTCTGAGCGCCCCCTCCCCCGGGGCAGGGCTGCCGTAACGTTGTGCCTGTCTGGCATTGTGAGCCCCCTGTACACACCGAAGTGGCAGGGCCACCACAACTGACAATGGGTTTGTCAGACACTCTGAGCTCCCTGGGGGCAGGGGTGCCATGATGTTGTGCCCATCTGACACTCTGAGTGCCTCCCCGGGGCAGGGCCGCCGTAACGTTGTGCCTGTCTGGCACTGTGAGCTCCCTGCACCGCACCGAGGCAGCAGGGCCACCACAGCTGACAATGGGCTTGTCAGACACTCTGAGCTCCCTGGGGGCAGGGCTGCCATGATGTGCCCACCTGACACTCTGAGCGCCCCCCGGGGGCAGGGCCACCGTAACGTTGTGCCTGTCGGGCATTGTGAGCCCCCTGCACCGCACCGATGTGGCAGGGCCACCACAGCTGACAATGGGCTCTCAAACACTCTGAGCTCCCTGGAGGCAGGGCTGCCATGATGCTGTGCCACTTGACACTCTGAGCGCCTTCCTGGGGCAGGGCTGCCGTAACGTTGTGCCTGTCTGGCATTGTGAGCCCCCTGTACCGCACCAAGGTGGCAGGGCCACCACAACTGACAATGGGTTTGTCAGACACTCTGAGCTCCCTGGAGGCAGGGCTGCCATGATGTTGTGCCTTGTACCCATCTGACACTCTGAGCACCCCCCTGGGGCAGGGCCGCCATAACGTTGCGCCTGTCTGGCATTGTGAGCCCCCTGCACCGCACCGATGCGGCAGGGCCACCACAACTGACAATGGGTTTGTCAGACACTCTGAGGTCCCTGGGGGCAGGGCTGCTGTGATGTTGTGATCGTCTGACACTCTGAGAGGCCCCTGGGGCAGGGCTGCCATGATGTTGTACCTGTGTGACACTGCGAGTGCCCCCCTGGGGCAGGGCCACCCGATGTTGTTCCCGTCTGACCCTTTAGCCCACACACTGCACCGAGGGGCAGGGCCGCTCTGACGGACAATGGACCTGTCTGACCCTGTGAGGCTTCAGGGTCTGGTCATTGGGCAGAATGACTGAAAAAAGGGGGCTGGCTTTATGCCACAAACCCCAGATTAGTCTTCCCATTTGGGTCTTTGTGGCCCGTTGCCTGGAAGAACAATTAAAATCTAGGTGCTGGAAAAAGGGAGAGCTGGCTTCATGCCACAAATCCCAGATTTGATTTCCCCTTTTGGGTCTTCATGGCCCAGGCTCTGGGAAGAGTGAAAAAGGTATGGGTGCTGAGAAAAGGGCATTGGCTTCATGCCACAAACCCCAGATTTGAATCTTCCCATTTGGGTCTTCATGGCCCAGGTGCAAGGCGGAACACTAAAAATATGGATGCCAGAAAAAGGGGTACTAGCTTCATGCTGCAAACCCCACATTTGAGTCTTCCCATTTAGGCCTTCATGGCCCAGGCATTGGGAAGAGTAATGGCAAATAGGGGTGCTGGCAAAAGGGGAAACTGGCTTCATGCCACAAACCCTCTATTTGAGTCTTCCCATTTGGGTCTTCATGGCCCAGGCATTGGGAAGAAAAATAATCACATGTGTCCTGGCAAAAGGGGATACTGGCTTCATGCCACACGCCCCAGATATGAATCTTCCCGTTTAGGTCTTCATGGCCCAGGCATTGGGAAGAGTAATTACAAATATGCGTGCTGGCAAAAGAGGGTACTGGCTTCATGCCACAAACTCCAGATTTGAGTCTTCCCATTTGGGTCTTCATGACCTAGGCACTGGGAAGAGTAATTACAAATATGGGTGCTGACAAAAGGGGGTACTGGCTTCATGCCACAAACCCCAGATCTGAGTCTTCCCATTTGGGTCTTCATGGCCCAGGTGCTGAGAAAAGTAATTACAAATATGGGTGCTGGCAAAAGGGGAATCTGGCTTCATGCCACAAATCCTATATTTGAGTCTTCCCAGTTTGTTCTTCATGGCCCAGGTGCTGGGAAGAACAATAGTGACATGTATCCTGGCCAAAGCAGGTGCTGGCTTTACCCCACAAACCCTCTATTTGAGTCTTCCCATTTGGGTCTTCATGGCCCAGGCACTGGGAAGAACAATAATGACATGTATCCTGGCAAAAAGGGGTACTGGCTTCATGCCACACACCCCAGATATGAGTCTTCCCGTTTAGATCTTCATGGCCCAGGCATTGGGAAGAGTAATTACAAATTTGTGTGCTGGCAAAAGAGGGTACTGGCTTCATGCCACAAACTCCAGATTTGAGTCTTCCCATTTGGGTCTTCATGACCTAGGCACTGGGAAGAGTAATTACAGATATGGGTGCTGACAAAAGGGGGTACTGGCTTCATGCCACAAACCCCAGATTTGAGTCTTCCCATTTGGGTCTTCATGGCCCAGGTGCTGAGAAGAGTAATTACAAATATGGGTGCTGGCTAAAGGGGAATCTGGCTTCATGCCACAGATCCTATATTTGAGTCTTCCCATTTTGTTCTTCATGGCCCAGGTGCTGGGAAGAACAATAGTGACATGTATCCTGGCCAAAGCAGGTGCTGGCTTTATCCCACAAACCCTCTATTTGAGTCTTCCCATTTGGGTCTTCATGGCCCAGGCACTGGAAAGAACAATAATGACGTGTATCCTGGCTAAAGGGGCTACTGGCTTCATGCCACAAAGCCCAGATTTGAGTCTTCCCATTTGGGTCTTCACAGCTCATGTGCTGGGAAGAGTAATTACAAATATGGGTGCTGGCAAAGGGGAAACTGGCTTCATGCCACAAATCCTATATTTGAGTTTTCCCATTTGGGTCTTCATGGCCCACGCACTGGGAAGAGCAATAATGACATGTATCCTGGCCAAAGCGGGTGCTGGCTTTATGTCACAAACTCCCAGTTTGAGTCTTCCCATTTGGGTCTTCATGACTGTGGTGCCAGAAAAAACTGAAAATATGGATGCCAGCAAAAGGAGGGGTCTGGCTTCATGCCACTAACCCCCAGTTTGAGTTTTCCCATTTGAGTCTTCATGGACCATGCACTGGAAACAACGATGAAACTGTGGCTGCCGGCAAAGGCATAACTGGCTTCATGCCATGAACCCCAGATTTAAGTCCTCCAATTTGAGTCTTCATGACCGAGGTGCCAGGAAGAACTATTAAAAGATGGATGCCGGCTAAAGTGGGGGCTGGCTTCATGCCACAAACCCTAGATTTGAGTCTTCCCATTAGGGTCCTCGTGGCCCGGGCACCGGGAAAACAAAAAAAATGAGTGCTGGCAAAAGGGTGTGCAATGCATCCCATATTTTATTTCTCTATTGGGTCTTCACGGCCCAGGTACCAGAGGAGAGGAAAAAATGTGGATGCTGGCAAAAGGGCCTTGTCTTCATGCCATGAACCCCAGATATGAACCTTCCTATTTGGGACTTCATGGCCCTGGCACTGGGAACAACAATGAAGATAGAGGGGACTGGCCTCAGGCTACAAACCCCAGATCTGAGTCTTCTCATTTGGGTTTTCATGGCCTGGGTACTGGAGAAAAAAATTTAAAGATTTGAGGGCCGGCAAAAGGGGGTAGTGGCTTCATGCCATGAACCCCAGATTTGAGCCTTCCAATTTGGGTCTTCATGGCCTGTGAACTGGGGAGAATAACTAAAAAATTTGGGTGCCGGCAAAAGGGGGGGTCTGGCTTCATGTCATGAACTCCAGATCTGAGCAGTTTCATTTGGGTCTTTTAACGGCCGGGGCACCGGAACAAACAATAAAAAATATGCCAGCAAAAGGGTGGTACTGGCTTCATGCTGCTAAACCCAGATTTCACTCCATTATTGGGTTTTCATGGCCCAAGTACCAGGGCGAGAGAGAAATATTGATGCCGGCAAAGGGGGCATGATTTCATGCCGTGAACCCCCGATGTGAGTCTTCCCATTTGGGTCTTCCAGGCCTGGGCACTGAGAAGAACAATGAAAATGAATGGTGGCAAAAGAGGGTGTGGCTTCATGAAATGAACCCCAGATTTGACTCCCTTTTTGGGTGTTCATGGCCCAGTCATTTGAAAGCTTGATAATAACATGGGTGCTGGCAAAACAGGGGACTGGTTTCATGCCATGAATCCTATATTCAAGTCTCCCCAATTGGGTCTTCATGGCCCAGGCACAAAGGAAACAGGTAATGTGAGTGCTGGCAAAATGTGGGCTGGTTTCACACCACGAACCCCAGATTTGAGCCTTTCCATTTGGGTCTTCATGGCCCAGGCACAGGTAAGAACAATAATAATACGAGGGCTGGCAAAAGAGGGGCTGGCTTCATGCCATGAACCAAAGATTTGAGTTTCCCCATTTGGGTCTCTGTGGCCTTGGTGCTGGGAAGAACAGTAGTAACGTGAGTGCTAGCAAAATGGGGGGCTGACCTCATGCCACAAACCCTATATTTGAGTGTTCCTATTTTGGGTCTTCACGGCCAAGGCGTCGAGAAGAATAAAAATGACGTGTGCCAGCAAAAGTGGGGATTGACCTCAGGCCATGACCCTCAGACATCACTTTTCCCATTTGGGTCTTTATGGCCCAGGCACCGGCAAAAACAATGAAATAGGAGTGTCAGCGAAAGGGGGCCGGCTTCATTCGCTGAACCCCAGATTTGAGTCTTCCCCTGTGGGCCTTCACGGTCCGGGTGCCGGGAAGAAAGATTAAAACTGAGTGCCAGCAAAAGCGGGGCCGACTTCATGCCATGAACCCCAGATGTAACTCTCCCAGTTGGGTCTAAACGGCCTGAGTATCGGGCAGAGCGAGAAAAATTTTGGTGCCAGAAAAATGAGGGACTGGCTTTAAAACCTTGGGTAATTGATTCTCTCAATTTGGGTTTTTGTGCCTGGGCTTTAGGGAGCGGGAAGACGGCTTTGGCTTTGTCACTTTGCCCTCGGTCGGACTTTACCCTCGGTATTGGGGCTCAGCCATATTTGAGGCCCAATGGGTCGAAGAGCTTCCCGCTCATTCTGACGACGATCACCGGAAGAGTTTCCACCTGTATCGTTCCCACCGGTCTGCTCTACTATCTTTGCAGTGACCGGATGGACCGTATTTCTCGGACTCTGGGCCCACCGAACAGGTTAGAAGCACCATTACCTTGGGGCAGGGTGCTTTTTATCTTTTCTTTATAACTTGGGTTTGGGCAGTGTTGCTGAGCAGGAAAGGTTCAGGCCTGGGCATTGGAGGACCTGGTTTCTAATCCCATCTCTTCCTCTTGTCTGCTCTGTGATCTTGGGCGAGTCACTTAACATTGCCGTGCCTCAGTTTCTGAGCCTGTAACATGTTGATTCAATACCGGCACTTGGATTTGCTCCCTTTATTCACCCCTCCTTCAACCCCATAGCACTCGATTGCACTTCTGATACCCCGATGCTTCACCGGCTCCAGCCTGGCAGCAAAGGAGCCACGAGGGTCTTCAGTGTCCTCCCTGATGGCCAGAACCAGCAGCCCGACACGGCCTGGGGACCGGCTTTGGGACATACCTATCTGAGAGAAGACTTGAGGTGGTGGCAAGGACCCCGTGATACTCGTTGTTTGGCCTTGCCCAGGCTGGAGCTGCCCTGGAATCGGCGACAAGGAAGAGAGAAACCCCAGAGAGACCCTTCCTCAGGAGGAACAAAACCCCAGCTGAAGTTTATCCTGTCTTTTTCAGCCTGCACTTCAGGATGGTAGAAGTCTCAAGGGTAAGTTTCCCTGAGAAGCAGCGTGGCTCAGTGGAAAGAGCACGGGCTTTGGAGTCGGAGGTCATGGGTTCAAATCTCGGCTTCGCCAACTGTCAGCTGTGTGACTTTGGGCAAGTCACTTAACTTCTCTGTGCCTCAGTTACCTCATCTGTAAAATGGGGATTAAGACTGTGAGCCCCCCGTGGGACAACCTGTTCACCTTGTAACCTCCCCAGCGCTTAGAACAGTGCTTTGCCCGTAGTAAGCACTTAACAAATACCATTATTATTATTATTCTGGGAGAGTGGCAGTCTGAGTTCTGAAGTCTTCGAAAAGGCTCATAAAGTGCTATGATAATTATCTAGAGAAGCAGCGTGGCTCAGTGGAAAGAGCCCGGGTTTGGGAGTCAGAGGTCATGGGTTCTCATCCCAGCTCCGCCACTTGTCTTCTTTGTGACCTCGACAAATCACTTAACTTCTCTGGGCCTCTGTTCCCTCATCTGTAAAATGGGGATAAAGACTGAGCCCCATGTGGGACAACCTGATTCCATTGTATCTACCCCAATGCTTAGAACAGTGCTCAGCACATAGTAAGTGCTTAACAAATGCCATTTTTATTATTTAGTCCACATCTAGAATGTATGTATAGTAATGGCTGTAACCCTTTACAGACTGTGAGCTCATTGGGTGAAGGGAATGGATCTACTAGTTCTGCTGTCTTGTTCTCTTTGAAGTGCTTAGTCTCCAAAGTGCTCGATAAATACCACTGATTGAATTACTCTAGATCTAACAAACTTTGGATTTCCTACCAGAGAATTAGAGAGTCTAGACCTAAGCTCTCACTTTTGGCTCGTTCTAAAGAAGTTGGTTTTTAAAGTGTCCAATGATTAGTTGAGCCTATGTGCTACCGCATGATTGGATTCCTCCCGCATCCCTTTATTGAACTGATCTCAGTCCATGATGGACGTTTGTGTGCAGAGCGTTGTACTGAGCACCGGGGAAGGTATAATGCAGCCGATAGACACGGTCCCTGCCCAGGAGGAGCTGACAATCTTCTGTATATCTGTGGCCCCATCAGTTACCGGACAGTCTCTAAATCTCTCTCTCGCCTTTTCTGTAGATGCAGGGTTCAATCGTGACTCCCAGAATGACGGAGGAGAAACCGGCAGGTCTGTGGGATTCTTCCGGCTGTGTGTCAGGCCTAGAGCGAGCGACTGTTTTCAGCAGAGGATTTGGTATAAGAGAATGATTTTTTTCTGTAAATTCTAATCCCCTCTGGGAGATGGTTTCTTCCGGGGCGGCACGGCCGGAGGCCCCCCGGCTGAGATAGGACGGGTTGGAGAAGACTTCCAGAGGAGGAGGGCTCCCCGGTGATCCATGGCGTGAATTGTATGGGCGAGGGAATTTCGGGCCGATTCCATATCGAGGCTTTCACCTCTGTCTTGGGTCTTCGTCTAAAAAATCTGCGTAGAGGTCATTTTTACCCTCCAGCTTGAGAGCGGACCCGGATGTCCCCGCTTCTGGGTAGAACGAGGCGAAGAGGCGGCCGAGAGAGAGAGAGAAGCTCCATGTCCAGCGATGGGGTCGTGCGACTGGGTCTGCTTCTGTGGCCGGAGGCCATCTCTGCAGCCCCATATTGCAGGGGGGCAGTAGAGGTGGCACAGTGAGGGGGAGTGGGAGGACAGGGTAGGAATAGGTGCGATTGTGGGTCTGAACTCCCTACAGCTCTGCCACTAAGTGCCCCCTGACCCTCCTGAGGGAGAGATTGCAGGGGGGACAGTGGCCATCACGGGGAGGGATGGGCAGGGAGGCAGGCAATGCTTGGGGACCCTTTCTCCCCGCATGCCCCTCCCCCTGGCCCCCTGCCCTTTCCCTCCTTTGACTTCATCTTCTCTCAGTACTCCCACACCGGCCCCCACCGAAATAAAGCCAGCGATAGATAGAGCAGCGACTCCACAATCGTGGACCGCGGGCCCGCGGCCAACCAGCTGGACCGCCTCCCTCCGGAATCCACCGGCAGCCATCCGGCAAAGCACCGGATTCGCCGTTGCTCGACACCCCCGGCCGTGACCACCCGCGCCTCGGTTGCAGAACGTCCACCCGGGTCGTCTCTGACCACCTTCGGGTGACCCCCGAGATAAGCCCCGGGACCCTCTGGTCTTATACACACGGAGAACAATGCATAAAAATCTCTTAACCCCAGCCTCAGGTCTGTCTGTGGTCTCTTGTTCGTGGATTGGGTCTGTGCCGTCCTAAGGGGTGGAGTCTGCCGACGGGCAGGACAGAGGCTCCTTTCATAACCAACATTTTTGCAGGTCAGTGAACGGTTCTACCGCATTCTTCCTCATAGCTGTCCGAGGGCCCTGCAGAGCAGGTAGGCCCGAACCCTAACCCCTTAAAGAAGCAGTGGGGCCTAGGGGATAGAATGAGGGCCTGGATTCTGATCCCAGCTCTGCCCCTCGGCTGCTGCGTAATCTTGGGCAAATCACCTCACTTCTCATCAGTTACCTCATCAGTGAAATGGGGATTAAGACAGTGAGCCCCATGTGGGAGAGGTACCCTGTCCACCCTGATCAGCTTGTATCTACCCCAGCGTGTACTACAGTATGTGTATATATATATATACACCCATGACCTGAACCGGTGTATATATATATATATACACCCGAACCCATGACCTCTGACTCCAAAGCCTGTGCTCTTTTCACTGACCCCCAGTACTTGGCCCATAGTAAACACTTAAATATCAGCCATATAGATGTACACAGAGAATGTGGTTCCGGACCCAAAGACCATCTATCGGTTGTCCATCCACCTCCGCATCCTGCAGAAATTCCTCCCCTCTGAGTGCTTGCCTGGCTTCGTGTCATGAACCTCATATTTGAGTCTTCACCTTTCGCTCTTCACGGCCCAGTCACGGGGACGAACAATAAGCGGCGTGGCTCAGTGGAAAGAGCCCGGGCTTGGGAGTCAGAGGTCATGGGTTCTAATCCCAGCTGTGCTGCTCATCATCTGTGTGACTTTGGGCAGTCATTTTACTTCTCTGTGCCTCAGTTACCTCATCTGTAAAATGGGGATTAAGACTGTGAGCCCCACTTGGGGCAACCTGATTATCTTGTATCCTCCCCAGCGCTTAGAACAGTGCTATGCACATAATAAGCGCTTAACAAATGCCATCATTGTTATTGATAAATACAGGGTGACATACCCCGAAGGAGGGGGGTCTGTCTGTGGGCCCTCGGATCCAGCCCTGGAAAAATGAAACACACAAATGCATTCATTCATTTATTTGTATTTATTGAGCGCTTACTGTTTGCAGAGCACTGTACTAAGCGCTTGGGAAGTACAAGTCGGCAACATATAGAGACGGTCCCTACCCAACAGTGGGCTCACAGTCTAGAAGGGGGGACAGAGAACAAAACAAAACATATTAACAAAATAAAATAAGTAGAATAAATATGTACAAGTAAAATAGAGTAATAAATACATACAAACATATATACATATATACAGGTGCTGTGGGGAAGGGAAGGAGGTGAGGGGGAGAGGAAGGAGGGGGCTCAGTCTGGGAAGGCCTCTTGGAGGCCTTTGTTAAGCGCTTACTATGTGCAAAGCACTGTTCTAAGCACTGGGGGGGTTACAAGGTGATCAGGTTGTCCCACGGGGGGCTCACAGTCTTAATCCCCATTTGACAGATGAGGGCACTGAGGCCCAGAGAAGTGAAGTGACTTGCCCAAAGTCACCCAGCTGACAAGTGGCAGAGCTGGGATTTGAACCCCTGACCTCTGACTCCAAAGCCCTGGTTCTTTCCACTGAGCCATGCTGTTTCTCAGGGGTGCGGGAAGGGGCCCGCGGCGGGGGGCTCCTGGTCCCCTGACCCGAGTCTTTCTCCGAAAGCCAGAGCTTGAATGCATAAACATACAAAAATTGTGGCTTTAATGCAGAAAACATACACAGACTGTGAACACTGCAATCCAGGTGTTTAGTATGGTGCTAAATAGCTCAGGTGTAAATACTTTTTTTCTCTTTTTAATGTTTCTATCAATTAAATGGCCTTCAGGTGCCTGCACCACACATCAATCCGCAATAGTAGTAGAGTATTTTACTGTGCACCCATGGGATGTGATGTACTGAACTGAGCATATGAAGTAAAAACAAAGAAGCGGCACCTATCTAGGATCAAAAGAGCTGCCATGCTGATGGGGGAGACTGGCATAAAAATATTTACAAGTTATGGTGCTAAACCGCTGAATACACAATTGGTTAAACATGTTTGCAAAAGAGCCAGACCAAGCTCCTCAGACTCCCGGCTTCTGGAACATGTCATAAGGGGCATAAGAGAAGCAGCGTGGCTCAGTGGAAAGAGCACGGGCTTTGGAGTCAGAGGTCATGGGTTCAAACCCCGATTCTGCCAATTGTCAGCTGTGTGACTTTGGGCAAGTCACTTAACTTCTCTGTGCCTCAGTTACCCTGTCCGTAAAATGGGGATTAAGACTGTGAGCCTCACGTGGGACAACCTGATCAACTTGTATCTACCCCAGCGCTTAGAACAGTGCTTTGCACATAGTAAGTGCTTAACAAATACCAACATTATTATTATTATTATAATCTAGGGGCAGAGCACATTTCATCTTTTCCTAAAACTTTGGTTTAGGCAGTATGACCAAGGGGGAAAAGTCCAGGCCTGGGAATCAGAGGGCCTGGGATTGAATCCCAGGTCTGTCACTCACCTGCTGTGTGAACTAACTCCAACCCTAACCTTTACACTTGGGTTTGGACCCTTTATCCACCTCACTCTCACCCCTACAACATTTATGATGTCCATATACCATAACCCTATTTGTAACCCTAACCCTGGGAGTCAGAGGACCCGTGTTTTCACCCCAGCCGTTCTTTACCTGCAAAGTGACTTAACTCTTACCCCAGGTTAAACTCCCTTGTGGGAGTTTGAGAGTTTGGGGGAGTTTTGCCCCTTCCCCTAAAGAGAAATGGCATGGCTTAGTGGATAGAGCACGTCCTGGGAGTCAGAAGATCATGGGTTCTAATCCCATCTCTGCCACTTGTCTGCTGGGTGACCTTAGGTAAGTCACTTCACTTCTCTGGGCCTCAGTTTCCTCATCTGTAAATGAGGGATCGAGACTGTGAGCCCCACGTGGGACAGGGACTGTGTCCAACCCAATTTGCTTTGTTTCCACCCCAGCGCTTAATACAGTGCCTGGCACATAGTAAGCACTTAGATATCCAAATTATTATTTTGTGATCTTCATGGCCCAGGCACCAGAAAGAAGAATAAAACTATGGGTACTGGCAAATGGGGGACTGCCTCAAGCCAAGAACCCCAGATTGGACTCCCCGTTAGGGTCTTCATGGTCCAGGTTCCAGGAGAGTGGTACAAATAAGTATGCCAGCAATATGTTAAGCTGACATCACGCTAAGACCCCAGATTTGATTCTTTGTATTTGGACCTTCGTGGCTCAGTCTTAGGGAAAGAACAATAAAAATATGGTTTCCGACTAAAGCGGGGCAGGTCTCAACCCTTAAACCCCATATCGGAGTCTTTCCTGTCGGGCATTCACGGCCCAGGCGCCGGGAAGAAAAATAAAAATATAGCTATTGCCAAAGGGGTGGGTCTGGCTTTGTGCCACAGACTCTGCATTTGAATCTGCTACCTGGGGTCTTCATGGCCCAAGCACCCAGAAAAACAATAAGAACAGGGGTACCGGCAAAAGCGGGGGCTAGCTTCGTGCCACAAACCTCGGGACTCGATTCTCACAATTGGGTCTTATTGAACCGGGCTTGGGGAGAGCAGAGATGGGTTTAGCTTCCTCAGTTTCCCCTTAATTTGACTCTACCCCTTTGAAAACCGAGCCACATTTGAGGCCCAACAGGTTGAGGAGCTTTCTGCTAATTTAGGCAATGATCACCAGAAGAGTTTCACCTGGATATTTTTCACCAACCCACTCTACCGTCTTTACAGTGGACAGCTGGGTCAAGCTTCTTGGCCTCTGAGCCTCCCGATCAGATCAGAAAGGGTATGATCTCTGGGAAGGGTGCATTCAATCATTTCCTAAAGCTTTAATTTGGGCAGCGTGACCGAGCAGGAAGAGTTCTAGGCCCGGGAGTGTGAGGATCTGGGTTGTAATCCCAGCTCCGTCCCATGCCCACTCTGTGACCTCGGGCGAATCGCTTAACTTCTCTGTGCCACAGTTCCTTCACCTGTAAACTGTTGATTGAATATCTGCCCCTGGGTTGGTTCCCTTTATTCACCCCTCCCTCAACCTCAAAGCAATTAAGTCCATAGCTATAATTTACTATTTTAACATCTGTCTTTCCCCTCCTGCAGCGAGCTTCAAGTCTAGAGGGGACATATCTACCATCTCTGTTATACTGTCCTTTCCCAAGCGCTTAGTACAGTGTTTTGCAAACAGTAAGCGCTCAGTAAATACTACTGATGATTTGATTGTTCTCCCTCCCATTTATTTCATGAGCCCCATGTGGGACAGGGACTGTGTCTAATCTGTTTATCTGGTATCTCCCCCGATGCTCAGTATCGTGGCCGTTACCTAGTAAATGCTTAACAGAGACCGTCGTCATTATGTCTACTTTGCTTTCTGGGGGCAGATGCCGCGCTGAAGTACAAGGGAGGAGCAGGGGTGTGGGCCGTGGTACCGCTTGGGTTTGCACCCTCTATCTGCCCCACCTTCAGCTCCACAACACTTATGTATATAGCTCTAATTTAGTGATAATGATAATCATGGTACTTGTTTAGAGCTTACTATGTATCAAACACAGTTCTAAGCACCTTAGTAGGTACAAGTTAACCTGGTTGGACACAGTCCCCGTCCCACCTGGGGTGCAAGGTCTAAGGAGGACCGAGTAGGATTTAATCTCCATGTTACAGATGATGTCACTGAGGCATAGAGAAGTGAAGTCACCTGTCCAAGATCACAGAGCGGATACATGGCAGAGCCGGGATCGGGCCCCAGGTCCTCTGACTCCCAGACCTGTGCTCTTTCCACTAGGGAATGTGCCTATCAGCACCGTTGTATTGTACTCTCCCACCAGCTTATGGACAGGTCTGTAGTTTTATTGATGTATATAAATGTTTGTCTCCCCGCCAGTCTGTAAACTTGTTGTGGGCTGGGAATGTGCCTGTTATATTGTTACACTGTACTCTTCCAAGCACTTAGTACAGTGCTCTTGTTCTCTTCCAAGCCCTCAGTACAGTGCTCTGCACACAGTTGGCATTCAGTAAATAAAACTGTCCAACTGCTCTAGGCTCAGGAAACGCTCAATCGATACGGTCTGTCGATAGAAGGTCGATCGGAGCAGGAGGAGGCCGAAAGATCCTGGGCCTGAGAGTCAGAGGCCGTGGGTTCTCATGTACGTATTTATTACTGTGTTTTATTTGTACATATTTATTCTGTTTATTTTATTTTGTTAATATGTTTTGTTTTGTTGTCTGTCTCCCCCTTCTAGACTGTGAGCCCGCTGTTGGGTAGGGACTGTCTCTATATGTTGCCAACTTGTACTTCCCAAGCGCTTAGTACAGTGCTCTGCACACAGTCAGCACTCAATAAATATGATTGAATGAATGAATGAATGAATGAATCCCCGCTCTGCCACGTAATCATCATCATCTTAATTGTATTTGTCAAGCACTTACTATGTCCCAGGCACTGTGGTAGATGCAAGGTAATTGGGTTGGGCACAGTCCCTGTCCCACATAGGGTTCACAGTCTTAATCCCCATTCTCCAGAGGAGGGAACTGAGGCCCAGAGAAGTGAAGTGACTTGTCCAAGGTCACACAGCAGACAAGTGGCAGAGCAGTTATTAGAACCCAGGTTCTTCTGACTCCCCAGCCCGTGCTCTATCCACTAAACCCTCTGCTGGGTGACCTTGAGCAAATCACTTCACTTCTCTGTGCCTCACTTTTCTCCTCTGTAAAATGGGGATTAGGATGGTGAGGCCCGTGTGGGACAGAGACCGTGCCCAGCCTGATTACCTCGTATGTACCCCAGCGCTCAGAACAGTGCCTGGCATATAGTAAGTGCTTAACAAATGCCACAGTTATTATCATTATTCTCTCTCTGAGGATCCAGAGAAAGAGGGTCCCCCTCCCCCGGATGGTAGGGGACCCCTCCCCCTCCAGGGGCAGCCTGCTGGGCAGAGCCGTGGGGGCAGGGGGGGCTTTGTCACCTCCTCCCCGAGACCCCCCCACCCCGCCCCCACCCTCTGCTTCTCAGGAGGGGCCAAATCCAACCAAAATGTCAGTGGAAAAGGGAATAATGGCATTGTCAAACCCCTGATCAATCAATCAATCAATCGTATTTATTGAGCGCTTACTGTGTGCAGAGCACCGTACTAAGCGCTTGGGAAGTACAAGTTGGCAACATATACAGTCCCTACCCAACAGTGGGCTCACAGTCTAAAAAGGGGGAGACAGAGAACAAAACCAAAACATACTAACAAAATAAAATAAATAGAATAGATATGTACAAGTAAAATAGATTAATAAATAGAGTAATAAATATGTACAAACACATATACATATATACAGGTGCTGTGGGGAAGGGAAGGAGGTAAGATGGGGGGATGGAGAGGGGGACGAGGGGGAGAGGAAGGAAGGGGCTGAGTGTGAGAAGGCCTCCTGGAGGAGGTGAGCTCTCAGTAGGGCCTTGAAGGGAGGAAGAGAGCTAGCTTGGCGGATGGGCAGAGGGAGGGCATTCCAGGCCTGGGGGATGATGTGGGCCGGGGGTTGATGGCGGGACAGGCGGGAACGAGGTACGGTGAGGAGATTAGCGGCGGAGGAGCGGAGGGTGCGGGCTGGGCTGGAGAAGGAGAGAAGGGAGGTGAGGTGAGGTAGGAGGGGGTGAGGTGATGGAGAGCCTTGAAGCCCAGGGTGAGGAGTCTCTGCCTGTTGCACAGATTGATTGGTAGCCACTGATAAAGAGATCAAATGTGGGACGGCTAGCCCTCTGTGACCACGGCTTTCTAGAAAGTGGGTTCACTTTGGGGGGGTCCCGGGGAGACTCTCGGACCCCGCCCCACCCTAGCCCCCCTCCTCCATGGAGGCCTCTGTGATTTCCTCCCAGGAGGCTGCCGACCCCGCTCCACCCCAGCCCAGGTGTTCCTCCTCCAGGCCGAGAGATGAGCTACTCCTGGCCGGTCTGGCCCCTGCTTGCTTCCCACCCTAATCAGCTGCTCCCACTGAAGCTCCCTGACCCATATAAGCCTCCACAGAGGTGGCAACCTTTATTGGGCTGCTTCTGCGTGTTCTGCTGAAGGGTTGCTTTCCTTGCTGGAACTTGGTGAGGGGGTGTTATTTTGGTTTTTTTGTTGTTGTTGTTCTTTTTTGGGGGGGTAGGGGCTTTTGTTCTGGGGGAGTATGTCATCTTGATCCCGAGTCAGAGGTGGGGGTGGGCAGTTGGGTGTGGGGGGGAGGGGGCTGGTACTGGTTGGGGCTTTGAGGACCAGCTGACTCATCTATTTCCTTTTTCACTGTATTACTGAACTAATTCATGTTGATTAACTTTCTGCATTAATTTTCAGATGTCATGCTGACCCAGAACCTGGTGGTGATTTGGCTGTTTCTAACCAACCCCCCCCCCCCAAGATGAGTAATGTAAACACTGTGTTTCTTCTTTCTTACTCTTTCCTCTTTCTGCATCCAATATTGATTATGTTAAGGATTTTTTTGCCCTCTTCTCCCCTGAAACTCCCTCCTACAATTTGTTCCCCCATGCCTCTAATTCTCTCTCATATCAATATGGGCACCAACTGTTTCTTCAGGAAGCACCACAATATAGGGGACAGAGCATAGGCCTGAGAATGAGAAGGACTTGAGTTCTAATCCTAGTTCTACTGCTGGTGTACTGTGTGACCTCGGGTATGTTACTTCACTTCTTTGGTCCTCAAGGATCTCATCTGTAAAGGGGTGATGGAGTTTGTGAACTCCATGAGGGGCAGGGATTGTGTTTAACATCACTTGCTTGTTTTCACCCCAGATCTTAATATCTTCTAGGCAGTCAATCACTTTCTCTTTTCTGCCTCCCCTTTTTCCTCCTGTACTCCAACTCACACCGGGCACTCTATTCTTCCAATGCCACCCTTCTTACTGTATCTCTATTCTATTCTCTTCTTTAGTAATTCAGCTGGCTGAAACCTAGAATTTGTACTCTATTCCACCACTTAAAAATCTATTTTTTTTTTTACTACAGTGCAATCCCCTTTGCTGCTTTAACCTTTTTCCCCGATACCCACTATTTTTGTTCATTTTGGAAACTCTTTTATCTCTCTTCCACCACCCCTCTGCCTGCCCTAATCTGAGACCTGGAAAGAACTCCCGCACCCTCAATCCTTGGCTCTGCACAGGTTGGGGGGCGGGGGAATGACTAAGGGCAGCCTCTGACCAGGTATTATTATTTCCACAGAGGTTGCCTGATGAGGACTATCCATCTGCCATTTGGATTGAGGTCAATTTTGAGGCCTGACCTGCCCTGCCCTGTCATGGAGGTGGAGCTGTGGGCTTCAAACCTACAAAGGGAAGGCGTTGGGAGTTTTTTTTCTTTTTTCTTTATTTCTTTTTTGTATGTGTGAAGGGGTTTGGGATTAGCTGGGTTGGGGGACAGAGCAGTGAGCCAAGGGGGGCCACTGCGGACAACAGAAGCTGCTTCTAGAGAAGGGGACTGAGGCTCTGTGCAGGGAACTGGTTCTGTTTGATTCGACTGTGAGTCTGAGAAGGCCCGGGGCCCTTAATTCTATAGATGGGTCTGATCTCTGGTTATTCACAGTCCTGTCTCCAGAGTCACTCTGTATATCCTCGGTCTCCTTTGAGGGGACTCTTCTGTGTCTAGCAATTGCTTCTGGGGGAAAAGAGGTGGGAGGTATTTCTAGGAGAGAGGCAGGGAAGGTCACTGTCTACTTGATTCTCTAGTAAGAAATACTTGTCATGAGACAAATATGAGGTAAAGTGAATGAGTTACATAGAGCCTGGAGAGCTGAAAATGCAGGCATTTGTAATATAAACTCATTTTTTTTCCAATACACAGAGGTGTGGGATATCTTTGGAGTCAAGAATATCAACCCTACAGGTCTGAAACTTTCTCGGGGGTGAGAAATCTTTGGCGGGAGAGAGGAATCCAGTGCAGGGGTAGGGGAGAGATCTCTCTGATCTCCCATCCTCGTGTCTCTCTCCACTTCAATCCATACTTCATGCTGCTGCCCGGATTATCTTTGTCCAGAAACGCTCTGGACATATCACTCCCCTCCTCAAAAACCTCCAATGGCTACCGATCAATCTGCGCATCAGGCAGAAACTCCTCACCCTGGGCTTCAAGGCTCTCCATCACCTCGCCCCCTCCTACCTCACCTCCCTTCTCTCCTTCTACTGCCCAGCCCGCACCCTCCGCTCCTCCACCACTAATCTCCTCACTGTACCTCGCTCTCGCCTGTCCCGCCATCGACCCCCAGCCCACGTCATCCCCCGGGCCTGGAATGCCCTCCCTCTGCCCATCCGCCAAGCTAGCTCTCTTCCTCCCTTCAAGGCCCTGCTGAGAGCTCACCTCCTCCAGGAGGCCTTCCCAGATTGAGCCCCTTCTTTCCTCTCCCCCTCGTCCCCCTCTCCATCCCCCCGCCTTACCGCCTTCCCCTCCCCACAGCACCTGTATATATGTATATATGGTTGTACATATTTATTACTCTGTTTATTTATTTATTTATTTATTTTACTTGTACATTTCTATCCTACTTTATTTTGTTGGTATGTTTGGTTCTGTTCTCTGTCTCCCCCTTTTAGACTGTGAGCCCACTATCGGGTAGGGACTGTCTCTATGTGATGCCAATTTGTACTTCCCAAGCGCTTAGTACAGTGCTCTGCACATAGTAAGCGCTCAATAAATACGATTGATTGATTGATTGAATAGGAGAATCCAGGGTGTCTGTGGGTGTCATCTCACGCATCCCCCTCTCCATCCCGCCTGCCTTACCTCCTTCCCTTCCCCACAGCACCTGTATATATGTTTGTACGTATTTATTACTCTATTTTACTTGTACATATCTATTCTATTTTGTTTTTTGTTCTCTGTCTTCCCCCTTCTAGACTGTGAGCCCACTGTTGGGTAGGGACCGTCTCTGTGTTGCCAACTTGTATTTCCCAAGCACTTAGTACAGTAATCTGCACACAGTAAGTGCTCAATAAATTCAATTTATTGGGGGGTGGAGGAATGCGTCCTTCAGAGAAACTGAATTGTTTGCATTTCTTCCCATTTCCTTCTCAGCCTCCAGGAGCACCACCAGTTCTCCTACTTTCCAGCTTTCATGCCACAGAGGGAACCTGGTGTGAATCGCGTACTAGAACCATGTCCTAGCAGGTGAGAAGGAATTCAACTTTGCTCTGCCTTGCTCTGCAACAATGGTTCCCCTCCCTCATTGACTTTGATATTACCTTCATCGTGGGTTTCAGACTTAACTCTGCCCTGAAATCCCTGCTTTTCCTTACTTCCTCCTTGTCACGGATGTGACTGTCAACAGTTAGTATAGTGCTTTGCACCTGGTAAGTGTCTACTAAATATTATTGCTACTATCCTATCCAGGAATTTGATACCTGCAGCCACTGAATTTTTCCCATCCCCAAAAATTCCACCTCAATCCTCATTGTTCACAGCTGTAACACTTGCCTCACTCAGATTAGTCTTTTCAAGCTTTTGATTACCTATGACCATCATCATCATCAATCGTATTTATTGAGCGCTTACTGTGTGCAGAGCACTGTACTAAGTGCTTGGGAAGTACAAGTTGGCAACACAGAGACAGTCCCTACCCAACAGTGGGCTCACAGTCTAAAAGGGGGAGACAGAGAACAAAACCAAACATACTAACAAAATAAAATAAATAGAATAGATATGTACAAGTAAAATAGAGTAATAAATATGTACTAACATACAGGTGGTGTAGGGATGGAGGGGGGTGAGGGGGAGAGGAAGGAAGGGGCTCAGTCTGGGAAGGCCTCCTGGAGGAGGTGAGCTCTCAGTAGGGCCTTGAAGGGAGGAAGAGAGCTAGCTTGGCGGATGGGCAGAGGGAGGGCATTCCAGGCCCGGGGGATGACGTGGGCCGGGGGTCGATGGCAGGACAGGCAAGAACGAGGTACGGTGAGGAGATTAGTGCCAGAGGAGCGGAGGGTGTGGGGTGGGCTGTAGAAGGAGAGAAGGGAGGTGAGATAGGAGGGGGTGAGGTGATGGACACCCTTGAAGCCCAGGGTGAGGAGTATCTGCCTGATGTGCAGATTGATTGGTAGCCACTGGAGATTTTCATTCACATCCTCTCTTCTTCCCTTCCCGATGACCAGTTCCAAGCTTTCCTCCTGTGCCAAATTAATAGCTGCTTCACTGCTTTCTAAGATGCCCAGTTTCTTCATCTTACCCCCTGCTCCCCCCCCCCCCCCCCCAAAAAAAGCTCTCCACCCCAGGTTTACACTATCTTCCTACAAGTCCCCTAGCCTTAATTTCTGGCAGAGGCCAGGTTGGGATGATTGGAGGCAGATATTTAATAGACCTTATTGTCTTTACAGTGGCTGTCCAGTGTATTTCCCAGCTTTGAGGACCACCCCTCTCCTATTTGGACCATCATGTTAAATCTGACCTGCCCTGCTGTTGATGGAGCCATGGGCTGTACTGCTACATCAAAGGGAAGGGTGGGTGGGTGTGTGTGTGTGTGTGTGTGTGTGTGTGTGTGTGTGTGAGAGAGAATGAAAGGGATGAGGGTTAAATGGGTTGGGAGAGAGCAGTGAGGGAAAGGAAGCCACTGTGGACACTGAAGCTGCTTCTGGAAATGGGGGCTGGGGCTCTGTGCAGGGAACTGGTTCTGTTTGACTCGACTATGGGTTTGAGAAGCCCCGGGGCCCTTAATTTCATAGAGGGGTCTAGTCTCTGGGTGCTCATAGTCCTGTCTCCAGACTCACTCTGTAAATCCTCAGTCTCTCATGAAGGGACACTTCTGTGTTGGACAGTTGCTTCAGGGAAGGAGAGGTGGGAGGTGGCTCTGTGAGAAGAGACAGGGAAGGTTGCAGTCGCCTTGCTCCTGTTTTGAATAACTGAATTATGGGGATTTGAGATCGATGTCAGGGGTGAGAGACAGAATGAGGTGCTGTGAGTAAACTGGAGAGGTGAAAATGTGGGCATCATCCTAGAAATTGACTTTGTGATACCAGAAGTTAGGGGTATTTGAATTCAGGAATACCAGGCCTACAGGTCTGAGACTTGGGTGGATCTCTGGGGGGAAGAGAGGGGTCCAGTGGAAGAGTAGAACATAATCAACAGTCCTGTTCTTCCCCCCAACCCTCGCCCCCGGCCTGGGTGTGTGGGGTTGAAGGAAGAGGGGAGAAGCCCAGGTTTTTGTGGATGGCCTTTGATGCCTTTTGAACAATAGGTTGATTGGGGTAGTGGAGGAATGTCTCATTTGGAGAAACTGCATTGTGTGCACTTTGTGGGTTTTTTTTTTTCCTTCCTCCTTCAGTCCCCAGAAGCACCCTTAGACCACCTTCATTCCTGCTCTGATGCCACAGAGTGCTGCTGGGGGAAATCCAGGCACTTGGACCACCCTGACCACTTCAGAGGTGAGAAGGAAATCAATCTTGCTTTTTCTCCTGCTCAGCAACCATGGTTCACCTCCTTCTTGGACTCCCATTCCATTCCTATTGCCTTCATCCTCTGGTGTAGAACTAAATTCCCAGTCCTTCCTACTCCTTGTCACTGAAATAACAGCCAGTGCTTTCTATAGTGGTCTGCACTGAGGAAGTGTTTTGAATAAATACTACAATCACTACCAAAGACTCGGGTGCCAGCTGAAGCTACTGGATTTGCCCTGTCCCCAAACCTTCCTCACCTACTGCACATCATACTCATTTTTTCCTAGCTTTCACAGCTGCCTGAATTCTAAATCAGTCCTCTCAAACTGATTACCTTTGCTACACACATCCTAAACACTTGAATCCACTTTCCCCACCCCCAACCCTTCCTCACTAGCTTCAACCATTGGCTGTGTTGAATTCCTTCCTTCCTCAGTGCTTTCACACATGCCCTCAGTTTCCCTAATCTTAAAAAAAAATCCACACTGCCACCCCAGCTCTACATTGTTTTCCTAGAAATCCCTCAATCTTAAAGCCTGGCAGCACAAAGTAGGGTTAGGTTGATGAAGACTTCTTTTTTAAAAAAAACTTATTCTCTGCAGCGGATGTTGCACACTTCCCAGCCTTGAGGACCATCTCTTTCCTGTTTAGACCATCTGGAGAAATCTCAGACCTGTCCTATCAGCAAGATGGCACCTTGGGATGTACTACTACCTCTAAGGGAAGTGTGTGTGTGTGTGTGTGTGTGTGTGTACACACGTGTGAGTGGGTGTTGGGTTGGGGGGAAAGAGAGAGGAAGAGGAGGCCACTGTGGACACCAGAAGGTGCTCCTAGAAATGGGGGCTGGGGCTCTGTGCAGGGAACTGGTTCTGTTTGACTCGACTGTGGGTCCGAGAAGACCCGGGGCCCTTAATTCTGTAGACGGATCTAATCTCTGGGTGCTCACAGTCCTGTCTCCAGAGTCACTCTGTACATCCTTGGCTCTGTACACCACCAAGGAACTCTTGTGTTGACAGTCACTTCTGGGGAAGATAGGGTAGATGCTTTTATCAAGGAAGAGGCAGGGAAGTTTGGTTCACTATCTCCTCTTCTGAGAAACTGAACCTTGGGAAGTTTTTTGGTGTGAGATCGATGTCAGTGCCAGAAGGAATGAGGTTCAGTGAGTAAGTTGCGTAGAGGGTGGAGAGCTGAAAATGCAGGCATTATAGTAGTAACTGACTTTGGAAATATATAGAAGTTTGGGTTATCTCAGGAGTCAGAAATACCAGCCCTACTGGTTTGATGCTTGGGGCTGTGCAGAAAGAGGGATCTCGGGGAGGGGGAGGGCCAGTGAAGGAGTAGGTTGGAGCCTAGAGAACAGGTGTCTCTCTGGACCTGCCATGGCACAGCTGTAGGTCCCACAGAAGACACTCTGGCATATCTGTAAAGAACTGTACCCAGGGGAGTGGGTGGGAGGTCAGTGTCATGTATGTGTCTCCATCTGTCGGTCCCCACCCCTTTCCTCTGTGGAGCCTTCTAGCTTCATACCTGTGCTTTGGTAGGGAGTATAGAAAGCAGATAGGGACCTAGGCACTGCAGGCCTTCTCATACTCCTGTTGTCACCAGTTGCCTTGGAGACCTCTTGTCCCTTGTATCCAGGCCTTCCCTGGCCCGGGTGTGTTGATCAGGTGAGAAGAATGGAGAAGCCAGGGTGTCAGTGGCTGACCTTTTTGCTAAATGGGTTGATGTGGTGGTGGGGGGTGTCTCATTTAGAGAAGCTGCCAATTTTTTTGGTATTCTTTCCCCCCCCCCCCCAATTTTCAGCACTCAGGAGCACCATTAGATCTCCACATCTGCCCTGATGCCACAGAGCACCACTGGGAGGGAATGAGGACCTCTGGGCCATCTCGAAGATCTCAACAGGTGAGAAGGAATTTAACTTTGCTCTCTGCCCTGCTCAGAAACAGCAGTTCCCCTCCAACCTGGACTCCTATGCCTATTGCCTTTCTTCTTTGCTAGACTTTTCTCCTGCTTTTAACTCCCCAGTTTTCCCTACTCGATCTTACAGGAGGTGCCAGTGCTTAATACAGGGCTGTGCACATAAGTGTTTACTATTACTACTACCAAAGAGTTCGGTGACCCCCATGGACTAGTCCTGTCCCCAAACCTTCCTCACCTACTCAATATCATCCTAAGTGTTCTTATCTCTCACACCTGCCTGAGTTCCAAAAGCTCAATGCCTGGAAGTGCACAAGTTGGGGTGGGATGACTGAAATATTTACTCACTATTACTCTCTCTACAGCAGGTGCCCAGAGCATTTCTTGACTTCCAAAATGGCACAGGTATGCTCCTTGATCATCAGATCAAACCTCAGACCTGTCCTGCCATTGAGATGGAGCTGTAGGCTGTACTGTCACCTCAAAGGGAAGGTTTTTTATTTCATTTTGTGTGTGTGTGTATAAAAATCTAAGGTTAATGGGGCTGGGGGAGAGAGCAGTGAGGAAGAGGAGGCTACTGTGGACACACAAGGTGCTTCTGGAAATGGGGGCTGGGGCTCTGTGCAGGGAACTGGTTGTTTGACTCGACTGTGCATCTGAGGAGACCCAGGGCCCTTAATTCTAGGCGGGTCTGACCTCTGGGTGCTCACAGTCCCATCTCCAGAGTCACTCTGTACATCCTCGGTCTCTCACCAAGGGACCCTTCTGTGTATGGCAGTCGCTTCTGGGGAGGGGAGGTGGGTTTTGTGAGGAGAGAGGCAAGGAAGTTGGTCTACTTGATCATCTGAGAAACTGAATTAAGGGAATTTTGGTGTGAGGTGATTGTCGGTGAGAATGAGGTTGTGTGTAAGTTGCAGAGAGGGTGGAGAGCTGAAAATGCAGGCAGTGTATGAGTAACAGACTTTGCACTATACAGAAGGTTGGGGTATCTCTGGCCTTAGGAATGCCAGCCCTAATAGTCTGATGCTTGGGGGACAGAACGAGAGGTCCGGGGAAAGTGTAGGTTAGAGCTTAGTGAATGGGCATCTCATGGGAACTGCCTCGGTGCATCCATTGCTCCCACAGAAGACACTTAACTGTATCTGTGAGGAGTTGCTCCCGGGGCAGTGGGATGTCACTGTCAAGGCTAGTGTTGTGTATGTTCTCTCTCCATTCTTCTCTGGATTTATCTAGCTTTCTAGCTGGGTTTTGGTAGGAAGTATAGAGCAGAAAGCCCTGGCTACTCGTGGCCTTCTCACACCCCTGTTCAGTCATCAGTTGCCTTGGAGACTGCTTGGACTTTGTGTCCATACCTCCCCTCCAGCTGGGTGTATGGCGATCCAGTGGCAGGGGGAGAGAAGAGTGGAGAAGCCAGGGTGTCTGTGGCCGTCTTCTTGGGCATCTTGCAAAGCGGGTTGATTGGAGGGTGGTGGAGGAGTGTCTCCTTTACAAAAACTGCATTGTTTGCCTATTCTTTTCAGCCCTCCAGGAGCAGCATCAGATCATCTCCACTCGTGTCCTCATGTTGCAGAGTGCTGTTGTGGGGGGATTCTGGGCACTAGGACCATCTCCATGCTCTCGTAGCAGGTGAGAAGAAACTTAACTCTTCTCTCTCCCCTGTTCAAAAACAATGGTCCACTTCCATCATGAACTTCCGTGCCTCTTGCCTTGACTCTATTCTAGAATGAAATCCTGCTTTGTAGCCTCAGGTTTCCATACTCCCCCTTTGTAATTGAGGTGGTAGTACTTCTTGAACTATTCAGCACAAAGCACTATTACTATTAGCAGAGTCCAGTGACACCTGAAGCCACTGGATTTGCCCCGTCCCCAAACTTCTCACTTAATCTAGTTCATCCTCAGTCTTCTCAGCTGTTCCACCTGCCCAAGTTCCAAGTGTTCCACGTCTGGCAGTGCGTAAGTTGGGATGGGATGACCGGGAGAGATTTACTCCCTATTACTCTGTATACAGCAGGTGCCCAATGCATTTCCTGGCCTCAAGGACCATACCCTTGCCTTTTTGCACCAATGGATCAAATCTCAGACCTGTCCCACCGGTGAGATGGAGTTGTGAGCTGTACTGCCACCTCCTAAGGGAAGTTTTTTTTATTATTATTTTTTTTTTGTGTGTGTGTGTGAGAGAGGGACTAAGGTTAGCAGAACTGGGGAAGAGAGCAGTGAGCAAGAGGAGGCCACTGTGGACACAGAAGCAGCTTCTGGAACTGGGGGCTGGGGCTCTGTGCGGGGAACTGATTCTGTTTGACTCGACTGTGGGTCTGAGGAGACCCGGGGCCCTTAATTCTATACACAGGTCTAATCTCTGGCTGCTCACAGTCCCGTCTCCAGAGTCACTCTGTACATCTTCAGCCTCCCACGAAGGGACTCTTCTGTGTCGGGCAGTCACTTTGGGAGAAGAGGGAGGTGCTTTGTGAAGGTAGAGGCGGGAGAAGTCTTTGTCTCCTCCTTTATTGTCTTTTGAGAAACTGAATTATAGCGACTTGAGTGTGAGTGGGCTGTCGGGGGTGAGAGTGAGGTGCATTGAAGCTGGAGAGGTGAAAATGCAAGCATTTGTACTACAGAACTAATTTGCCGTGTACAGAAATGTGGGTTATCTTTTGGAGTGAGGAATAGTAGCCATACAGCCCTGACGCTTGGAAGGGGGAAGATAAGGATCTCTGTGGGCGAGGTGTCCAGTGAAAGAGAGTAGCATGAACAGTCCTGTTAGAACTGCCTTGCATACCTGGAGTTTCCACAGAAGGGACTTTTCCCTATTTGTAAAACGTTGCTCCCAGGGGAGTGGGAGGTTAGTGTCAAGACTCTGTGTGTGTGTGTGTGTGTGTGTGTGTGTGTGTGTGTGTGTGTCTCCATCCTTAACCCATTCTTCTCTGGAGTCCTTTAGCCACCTGCCTGCCTCATAGGGAGCATAGAAAGCAGCTAAAGCCCCGGGTATTGCAGGCTTTCCTACAACCCTGTTGTGTCCGTTTGTCCTGAAGCTCTCCTGTCCCTTGGGTTCAGGTCTTCTTTGGCCTGGGTTTGTGTGGATCCCGAGAAGAGTGGAGCAGTCAGGGTGTCTGGGGGTGGGGGTGGGGGGGCTCTAATGTTTTTCTGAACAAGAGGTTGCTTTAGGGGGAGTGGAGGAATGTCTCCTTTAGAGAAACTGAATTGTTGGCCTTTCCTCCCCTTTCCATTTCAGTCACTGGGCTATCTTCTTCACTCCTGCTGTCATGCCCCAGGATGTTGCTTGGGGGGAGGGGGGGGGATTCTGGGCCCTAGGATCACCTCCACCATCTCCCAGCAGGTGAGAAGGAATTCAACTTTGCTCTTTCCCCTGCTCAGCAACAATGGCTCCTCTCCCTCACTGCCTCTCATACCTATTAACTTTGCCAACTGTTCTAGACTTAACTCCTGCCTTGCATCCATAGTTTTCACTGTTCCCTCCCTGTCACTGAGGCAACTGCCAGTGTTTTAATACAGGGTTCTGCACTTGAAGTATTAAAAGGCATTACTACTAACCAAGACTCTGGTGATACAGAGGAGTGATATAATAATGGCATTTAAGCGCTTACTATGTGCAAAGCACTGTTACCTCCGCTCCTGAGAGGCCCGCCCACCATCACACCGCGTGACCCCCGCTGCTCCCGGAAGGATCCTCTCCTCAGAGCGCCAGAGAGGCCCGCCATAGAAGCCCGGGACTCCGTTCCCGAGAGGCCCGCCCCCCCCGCCCGCCATCACACCGCGCGGCCTTGCTCCTCTCCTCTCCTCAGAGCGCCGTCACAGACGGCCGGGACTCCGTTCCCGAGAGGCCCGCCCGCCTGCCCGCCATCACACCGCGTGGCCCCCGCTGCTCCCGGAAGGCTCCTCTCCTCAGAGCGCCGTCACAGACGGCCGGGACTCCGTTCCCGAGAGGCCCGCCCGCCATCACACCGCGCGGCCTTGCTGCTCCCGGAAGGCTCCTCTCCTCAGAGCGCGCTGCCATAGACTCCCGGGACTCCGTTCCCGAGAGGCCCGCCCGCCCGCCATCACACCGCGTGGCCCCCGCTGCTCCCGGAAGGATCCTCTCCTTTGAGTGCTGCCATAGACGCCCCCTGCTTCCACCCCCACCCACTTGAGCGACCTTCCTTCTAGTGCCCCCCAACCCCCCTTCCCGGTCCGGTCCTGACTGACTCCCCGGACCCCCCCCACCCCGGGAAAAAGGCCCTTGTTATCACCAAGTTACATTAACGAAAACCTCATTCGCACCTACTCAGTCCTCCTGTCCCGCTGTCGAGCCCCGGCCCACCTCCTCCCCCGGGCCCGGAATGCCCTCCCTCTGCCCATCCGCCAAGCTAGCTCTCTTCCTCCCTTCAAGGCCCTACTGAGAAATCATCTCCTCCAGGAGGCCTTACCAGACTGAGCCCCTTCCTTCCTCTCCCCCTCATCCCCCTCTCCATCCCCCCATCTTACCTCCTTCCTCCCATCTTACCTCCTTCCCTTCCCCACAGCACCTGTATATACATTTGTACATATTTATTACTCTATTTTACTTGTACCTATTCTATTAATTTTATTTTGTTAGTATGTTTGGTTTTGTCCTGTCTCCCCCTTTTAGACTGTGAGCCCACTGGTGGGTAGGGACTGTATATGTTGTCAGCTTGTACTTCCCAAGCACTTAGTACAGTGCTCTGCACACAGTAAGCACTCAATAAATACGATTGCTTGATACCTGAAGCCACTGAATCTGCCCAGTCCCCAAACCTTCCTCACCTACTTGACACTTTTCATTGTTCTTTGCTATGTCACACCTGCTAGATTTCGAAATCCATTAACTCTGGGTTTTTTTTTCCCCTTTCAGTTTTCTTCCCTTCCTGATTATCTTCAACTACTCCTGTGGTGAAATAATAATTCCTTCATTAATGTTTTTGAACATGCACACAGTTCCCTGATCTCTTACTTTATTTTTTGATAGCCCCTCACCCTTGTTCTGTGTCATTTTTCTACAAGTTACATAGCTACAATGCCTGCGCGTTTGGGTGTGATGACCAAAGGGAGACTTTTTTAATTCACTATGACTCTTGTCCACAGCAGATGTCCAATACTTCCTGGCCTCGAAGACCATCCCTCTGTCGTTGGGGACTTGGACTTAAATTTCAGAGCTGCCCTGTCACCGAGATGGAGCCACAGACTGTACTGGTACTTCCAAGGGAAGGGTTTTTTTTTGTGCTTTTTTTTTTTGTTTGGTGTGTGTGTGTGTGTGTGTGTGTGTGTGAGAGAGAGAGAGAGAGAGAGAATGGAGGGTGTTTAGGGTTAGTTGAGTTGGGGGAGAGAGGATGAGGAGGCCACTGTGGACACAGAAGCTGCTTCTTGTAATGGGGGATGGGGCTCTGTGCAGGGAACTGATTCTGCTTAGGCTTGACTGTGGGTTTGAGAAGACCCAGGGCCCTTAATTCTATAGATGGGTCTAATATCTGGGGGCTCACAGTCCCGTCTCCAGAGTCACCCTGTGCATCCTTGGTCTCCCACGGAGGGACTCTTCTGTGTCCGGCAGTCACTTCTGGGAAAGAGAGGAGGAAGGGGCTTTCTGAGGAGAGCGGCAGGGGAGATCATGGTCTCCTTTATCCTCTTGAACTCAACTAAGGAGTTTTCATTGTGAGAGATGTCGGTGGTGAGACAGATCGAAGAAGTGAGTGAGTCGCAAAGAGGCCAGAGGGCTGAAAATGTAGGCACTGTACTAGAAACTGACTTTCACAATATACAGAAGTGTGGGGTATCTTTTGAAGTCAGAAATACCGGTTGTATAGGTCTGACACCTGGGGCAACATGGGGAGGGACCTCCTAGGGGTAGAGAGGGGCCCAATGCAAGAGCAGGGTAGAGCATAGTGAGGAACAGTCCTGGCATTGCAAATGCCTTACACATCTATAGCTTTCACAGAATGGACCTTTCTGTAGCTGTGAGGGTATGCCCTCTGGGGAGAGGGAGGTCAGTGTTAAGACTAAGACGGTGTGTATGTGTCTGTGCCTACCCCTACTCTTCTCTGGAATGTTGTAGCCTCCTGAGGTTTTTTTTTTTTTTTTTTTTTTTTTTTTTTTGTTAGGGACCCTAGAAAGCCGGTCAAGTCCCGGGCACAACAGGCTTTCCCACATCCCTGTTCAGTCAGCAGTTGCCCTTGTTTGTGTCTTGGCCTTTCCTGGCCTGGGTGTGTGGGGAACCAGGGGGAGGGAAGTGTGGAGAAGCCAGGGTGTCCGTGGCTGTCCTCATGTGTTTTGAACAATAAGTTGATTTGGGGTGGTGAAGGAATGTATGCTTTAGAGAAACTGCATTGCTTGCCTTTCTTCCCCTTTCCTTCTCAGCCCCCAGGAGCCCCGTCAGATGTTCTCCAATCCTGCTTTCTTGCCTTGGAGCGCTATCGGGTGCAATGTGGGCACTAGGACCCTTCAAGCCTCTCAGCAGGTGAGTGAATTCAACTTTGTCACCTGAAGCAGTGATTCCTCTCCATCATTAATGCCCATTCCTGTTGCCTTTAACCTCTGTTGTAGACTTAAGTCCTGCCTTAAATCCCCAGTGCTCCCTACTCCTTCCTTGCCACTGAGGCAACTGCCAATGCTCAAAACAGGGCTCTCTTCTGAGAGAGTATTAAATAACAACTATTACTAATACCCAAGCAGATGATGCTCCTGAAGCCACTAGCTTTGCCCTGCCCCTAAATCTTCCTCACCTATTCCACATCCACCCTCATTCTTCAGACAAACTTGCCGACTTCCAAATCAATCAGTCATATTTATTGAGCACTTACTGTGTGCAGAGCACTGTACTAAGCGCTTGGGAAGTACAAGTTGGCAACATATAGAGACAGTCCCTACCCAACAGTGGGCTCACAGTCTAGAAGGGGGAGACAGAGAACAAAACCAAACATATTAACAAAATAAAATAAATAGAATAGATATGTACAAGTAAAATAGAGTAATAAATATGTACAAACATGCAGGTGCTGTGGGGAAGGGAAGGAGGTAAGATGGGGGGGATGGAGAGGGGGAGAGGAAGGAGGGGGCTCAGTCTGGGAAGGCCTCCTGGAGGAGGTGAGCTGTCAGTAGGGCCTTGAAGGGAGGAAGAGAGCTAGCTTGGCGGTGTCATCCTCGACTCCGCTCTCTCATTCACCCCTCACATCCAAGCCGTCACCAAAACCTGCCGGTCTCAGCTCCGCAACATTGTCAAGATCCGCCCTTTCCTCTCCATCCAAACTGCTACCCTGCTCATTCAAGCTCTCATCCTATCCCGTCTGGACTACTGCACCAGCCTTCTCTCTGATCTCCCATCCTCGTGTCTCTCTCCACTTCAATCCATACTTCATGCTGCTGCCCAGATTATCTTTGTCCAGAAACGCTCTGGACATATTACTCCCCTCCTCAAAAACCTCCAATGGCTACCGATCAATCTGCGCATCAAGCAGAAACTCCTCACCCTGGGCTTCAAGGCTGTCCATCACCTCGCCCCCTCCTACCTCACCTCCCTTCTCTCCTTCTACTGCCCAGCCCGCACCCTCCGCTCCTCCACCACTAATCTCCTCACTGTACCTCGCTCTCGCCTGTCCCGCCATCGACCCCCGGCCCACGTCATTCCCCCGGGCCTGGAATGCCCTCCCTCTGCCCATCCGCCAAGCTAGCTCTCTTCCTCCCTTCAAGGCCCTGCTGAGAGCTCACCTCCTCCAGGAGGCCTTCCCAGACTGAGCCCCTTCTTTCCTCTCCCCTTGTCCCCCTCTCCATCCCCCCGTCTTACCTCCTTCCCTTCCCCACAGCACCTGTATATATGTATATATGGTTGTACATATTTATTACTCTATTTATTTATTTATTTATTTATTTATTTTACTTGTACATTTCTATCCTACTTATTTTATTTTGTTGGTATGTTTGGTTCTGTTCTCTGTCTCCCCCTTTTAGACTGTGAGCCCACTGTTGGGTAGGGACTGTCTCTATGTGATGCCAATTTGTACTTCCCAAGCGCTTAGTACAGTGCTCTGCACATAGTAAGCGCTCAATAAATACGATTGATTGATTGATGTTGGGAGGGAGGGCATTCCAGGCCTGGGGGATGATGTGGGCTGTCAACTTTGATTTTCTTTAGTTCACACACTCTAAACTCTCACATCCCCTTCTCTTATCTTGCAAATAACCATCTTCTACTATCCCTTGTGTTGAATTACTTCCATCCTCAATGTTTACAAACATGCACCAGTTCCACTAATAAAAAAAAATACTGACCCACCACTCCAGCTCTATATTCTTTTTATGAAGTTCTTTACTCTCCACACTTGGCAGTGCACAGGTTAGGGTGGGATGACCAAAGTGAGATTAATTTTTTTTCTAGTACTTCTACAGCAGATTCCCAGTTCATTTCCTGGCCTCTTGAACTGTCAGCCATTGGGACCTTTTGGTTCTAATCTCAGATCAGCCATTAAGATGGAGCTATGAGCTCTGCTGCTACATAAAAGGGAAGGTGTTGGCTTTTTCTTCTCTTTTTTTTGTGTGTCTGTGTGTGCACGCATGGTATGTGTGTGAGTGGACGGGTTTAGGGTTAGTTGGTTTGAGGGGGACCGCAGTGAGGAAGAGGAGACCACTGTGGCCACAGAAGCTGCTTCTGGAAATGGGGGCTGGGGCTCTGTGCAGGGAACTGGTTCTGTTTGATTCGACTGTGGGTCTGAGGAGACCCGGGGCCCTTAATTCCATAGATGGGTCTGATCTCTGGGTGCTCACAGTCCCGTCTCCAGAGTCACTCTGTACATCCTCGGTCTCCAATGAAGGGACTCTTCTGTGTCCGAAAGTCACTTCTGGGGAAGAGAGGAGGAAGGTGCTTTTTTGAGGAGAGGGTCAGCGAAGACCACGGTCTCCTTTATCCTTTTAAACTCAATTAAGAAGTCCGCTAGTGTGAGAGGGGTGTGTGGTGAGACAGATTGAGGAAGTGAGTGAGTTGCAAAGAGGCAGAAGGGCTGAAAATGCAGGCATTGTATCAGTTTCTAGTACAAACTGAAAGTCTAGAAACTGACTTTACAATATACAAAAGTGTGGGGTATCTTTTGAAGTCAGAAAAACCAGTCGTACAGGCCTGATACCTGGGGCAACATGGGGAGAGATCTCTAGAGGTAGAGAGGGGCCCAGTTAAAGAGCAGGGTAGAGCACAGTGAGCAGTTCTGGCATTGCAAATGCCTTACACATCTGTACAGGTTCTCACAGAAAGGACCTTTCCATAGTTGTGAAGGGATGTTCTCAGGGGAGGGGGAGGTCAGTGTTAAGACTAAAATGGTGTGTATGTGTCTGTCTGCCTGCCCGCCCCTATTCATTTCTGGAGTGTTGTAACCTCCTGAGTTTTGGTAGGTAAGCAGGTAAAGTCCCGGGCACTGCAGGCTTTCCCCTGTCCCTGTTCAGTCAGCAGTTGCCCTGGAAATCTCTTGTTGTTTGTGTCTTGTCCTTTCCTGGCCTGGATGTGTGAGGATCCAGTGGGAGGGAAGTGTGGTGAAGCCAGGGTGTCTGTGGTTGTCCTCATGTATTTTGAATAATAAGTTGACCTGGGGTGGTGGAGGAACGTGTGCTTTAAATAAATTGCATCGTTTGCCTTTCCTCCCCTTTCCTTCTCAGCCCCCAGGAGCCCCATCAGACATTTTCCACTCCTGCTCTCTTGCCTTGGAGTGCTGTTAAGTGCAATGAGGGCACCAGGACCCTTCAAGCCTCTCAACAGGTGAGTGAATTCAACTTTGTTGTCTACTGCGACCAGCAACAATGATTCCTCTCTATCATTAATGCCCATTCCGACTGCCTTTAACCTCTGTGGTAGACTTAAGTCCTGCCTTAAATCCCCAGTGCTTCCTACTCCTTCCTTGCCACTGAGGCAACTGCCAGTGCTCAAAACAGGGCTGTCTTCTGAGAGTGTATTTAATCACAACTATTACTAATAACCAAGCAGATGATGCTTGCCCTGCCCCTAAATGTTCCTCACCTACTCCACATCCACCCTCATTCTTCGGAGGCATCCCACCTGCCTGACTTCCAAATCATTCCATCAACTTTGATTCTCTTTAGTTCACACATTCTAAACACTCACATCCCCTTGTCTTCTTTTCCCAATGACCATCTTCTACTATTCCTTGTGTTGAATTACTTCCTGCCTCAATGTTTACAAACATGCCCCAGTTCCACCTAAAAAAAACCCAAAACTGACCCACCACTCCAGCTCTGTATTCTTTTTATGAAGCTCTTCAGTCTCCTCACCTGGCAGTGCACAGGTTAGGGTGGCATGACTGAAGTGAGAATTTTTCAATTTTATTTATTTTTTTGGGTGGGCAGTCTCCAGCAATTGTCCAGTGTGTTTCCCAGCCTCAAGAACCATCTGTCGGCCATCGGGACCTTCTGTTCTAATCTCAGACCAGCCTTTGAGATGGAGTCTTGAGCTCTGTTGCTACATCAAGGGGAAGGTGTTGGCTTTTGTTTTTTTGTGTGTAGAGGGTTAGGGTTAGTTGGCTTGCAGGGGAGAGCAGTGAGGAATAGAAGACCATTGTGGACACAGAAACTGCTCCTGGAAATGGGGGCTGGGGCTCTGTGCAGGGAACTGGTTCTGTTTTGATTTGACTGTGGGTCTGAGAAGACCCAGGGCCCTTAATTTTATAGATGGGTCTAATCTCTGGGTGCTCACAGTCCTGTCTCCAGAGTCACTCTGTACATCCTCGATCTCCCAAGAGGGGACTCTTCTGTGTCCGACAGTCGCTTCTGGGGAAGAGAGGAGGAAGGTGCTTTTTGAGGAGAGGGGCAGTGAAGACCATGGTCTCCTTTATCCTTTTAAACTCAATTAAGAAGTCTTCAAGGTGAGAGAGATGTGTGGTGATTGAGAAAGTGAGTGACTTGCAAAGAGGCAGGAGGGCTGAAAATGCAGGCATTGTATCAGTTTCTATTACGAACTGAAAGTCTAGAAACTGACTCTGATATACAGAGGTGTGGGGTATCTTTTGAAGTCAGAAAAATCAGTTGTACAGGTCTGATGCCTGGGGAAACATGGGGAGAGATCTCTAGGGGTAGAGAGGGGCCCAGTGCAAAAGCAGGGTAGAGCACAGTGAGCAGGTCTGGCATCACAAATGCCGTACACATCTGTATAGTTCTCACAGGAAAGACCTTTTCATAGATGTAAAGGGATGTTCTCAGGGGAGAGGGAGGTCCATGTTAAGACTAAAATGGTGTGTATGTGTCTGTCTGTCTACCCCTATTTGTCTCTGGAGTGTTGTAGCCTCCTGCGTCTTGGTAGGAACCCTAGAAAGCAGGTAAAGTCCTGGGCACTGCAGGCTTTCCCACATCCCTGTTAGGTCAGCAGTTGCCCTGGAAATCTTTTGTTGTTTGTGTCTTGGCCTTTCCTGGCCTGGATGTGTGGGGATCCAGGGGGAGGGAAGTATGGCGAAGCCAGGGTGTCTGTAGGTGTCTTCATGTGCTTTGAATAAGTTGATTTGGGGTGGTGGAGGAATGTGTGCTTTAGAGAAACTGCATTGTTTTTATGATGGCATTTATTAAGCACTATGTGCAAAGCACTGTTCTAAGCGCTGGGGAGGTTACAATGTGATCAGGTTGTCCCACGGGGGGCTTACAGTCTGAATCCCCATTTTCCAGATGAGGCAACGGAGGCACAGAGAAGTTGTGACTTGCCCAAAGTCACACAGCTGACAATTGTTTGTCTTTGCTTTCCTCCCCTTTCCTTCTCATCCCCCAGGAGCACCATCAGATGTTCTCCACTCCTGCTCTCTTGCCTTGGAGTGCTGTTGGGTGCAATGTGGGCACTAGGACCCTTCATGCCTCTCAACAGGTGAGTGAATTCAACTCTGTTGTCCCCTGCAACCAGCAACAATGATTCCTGTGCATCATTAATGCCCATTCCTATAGCCTTTAACCTCTGTGGTAGACTTAAATCCTGCCTTAAATCCCCAGTGCTCCCTACTCCTTCCTTTCCACTGAGGCAACTGCTAATGCTCAAAACAGGGCTGTCTTCTGAGAGAGTATTTAATCAACTGTTACTAATAACCAAGCAGATGATGCTTGCCCTGCCCCTAGATGTTCCTCACCTCCCCGCCCCACCCTCTCCTTGGTGTGGGTTTGTGGAGATCCAGTGTCAGGGGAAGGCAAAAGTGGCAAAGCCAGGATGTCTGTGTGGGTTCCTAGTCATTTAAGGTTTTTTTTTTTTTGGTGTTGGATTTTTTTATGTAGAATCAGTTGAATTGGGGGTGGTGGAGGAATGTGTCTTTGAGAGAAACTGCATCGTTTGCATTTCTTTCCCTTTCCTTCTCAGCCCCCAGGACCACCATTAGATCTTCTCCACTTCTTGCTCTTGTGCTCATGGCGTGTCGTTGGGGACCATCTGGGCACTGGGACCACCTCGATCATCTCCCAGCAGCTGAGAGTGTGTTCAACTTTGTTCTCTCCTGTGCTCACTAACCATGGTTTCCCTCCCTCATTGACACTGAGGATATTGCCTTCACTCTCTGGTGTAGACTTAGCTCCTGCCTTACATCCTCAGTGTTCTCTACTCCCTCCTTGCCCACCAAGAGAAATGCCAGTGCTCAAAGCAGAGTGGTGTACTTCAGAAGCATTTAATAAGTGTTATTACTAAGCAAGAGTAGGGTGCCTGTGAAGCCACTGGATTTTCCTTGCCCCCAAATGTTCCTCACCTATTCCACATCCCTCTTCATTGTTCCCAGCTCTCCCCCCTGACTTCTAAATATTCCTTCCAAGTTTGATTGCCCTCACCTGGCACATCAAACTCAGATCCACTTCTCTTCCTTCCTGATCAGTCTTGTACTGCTCTGTGCTAAATTATTTCTTCAGTGCTATCAAACATGGCCACAGTCTTCCGTAACAAATATAACTAAAATTAGCCTGCCACTCCAACTTTACATTCTTTTACCACAAGCCCTGCAACCTCAACACCTGGCCAGGGATAGGTTGGGGTGGGATGCACAAAGTGAGGTTTTTTTTTTTTTGGGCGGGGGGGACGACGACTAGCTCTTACTCTACAGCAGATGCCCAGTGCATTTCCCAGTCTCATGGACTCTCCCTCTGCCGTTTGGACCATCGGGTCAAGTATCAGACATGACCTGCCTTTGAGATGGAGCTATTGGCTGTACTGTCACCTCTAAGGGAAGGTGTGTTTTTTTTTTTTCCTTTGTGTGTGTGTGTGTGTGTGTGTGTGTGTGGAGAGGGTTAGTTGGATTGGGAGAGAGAGCAGTGAGGAAGAGGAGGCCACTGTGGACACAGAAGCTTGTTCTGGAAATGGGGCCTCAGGTTCTGTGCAGGGAACTGGTTCTGTTTTGACTCGACTGTGGGTCTGAGAAGACCCAGGGCCCTTAATTCTATAGAGGGGTCTAATATCTGGGTGCTCACAGTCCTGTCTCTAGAGTCACTTTGTATATCCTCAGTCTCCCACAATGGGACTCTTCTGTGTCAGGCAGTCGTTTCTGAGGAAGAGAGGAGGAAGGTGCTTTTTGAGGAGAGAGGCAGGGAAGATCGTGGTCTCCTTTATCTTTATAAACTCAATTAAGGAGTCCTCATTGTGAGAGATGTCTGTGGTGAGACAGATTGAGGAAGCGAGTGAGTCGCAAAGAGGCCGGAGGGCTGAAAATGCAGGCCGTGTACTTGAAACTGACTTTAAGATATACAGAACTGTGGGGTATCTTTTGAAGTTAGAAGTACCAGTCATACGTGTCCAATACCTGGGGCAAAATGGGGAGGGGTCTCTAGGGGTAGAGAGGGGTCCAGCACAAGAGTAGGGAGGGCAGAGCATAGTGACCAGCCCTGGCATTACAAAAGCCTAACACATCTATAGTTTTCACAGAAAGGACCTCTCCATAGCTGTAAGGGGATGCCCTCGGGGGAGAGGGAGGTCATTGTTAAGACTAAGATGGTGTGTATGTGTCTGTGTGCCTACCCTTATTCTTCTCTAGAGTGTTGTAGCCTCCTGAGTTTCAGTAGGGGCCCTAGAAAGCGGATAATCCCTGACACTGCAGGCTTTCCCGCATCCTTGTTTATTCAATTGTATTTATTGAGCGCTTACTGTGTGCAGAGCACTGTTCTAAGCGCTTGGGAAGTTCAAGTTGGCAACATATAGAGACGGTCCCTACATAACAGGCTCACAGTCTAGAAATTCCGTCAGCAGTCACCCTAGAAATCTCGTTGTTTGTGTCTTGGTCTTTCCTGGCCTGGATGTGTGGAGATATATACAGGTGTGTACATTTGTACATATTTATTACTCTATTTTATTGTATTTGTACATATTTATTCTATTTATTTTATTTTGTTAATATGTTTTGTTTTGTTGTCTGTCTCCCCCTTCTAGACTGTGAACCCGCTGTTGGGTAGGGACCATCTCTATAATGTTGCCAACTTGTACTTCCCAAGGGCTTAGTAGAGTGCTCTGCACACAGTAAGCGCTCAATAAATATGATTGAATGAGAAGCCAGGGTGTCTGTGGCTGTCATGTGTTTTGAACAATCGGTTGATTTTGGGGTGGTGAAGGTACGTGTGCTTTAGAGAAACTGCATTGTTTGCCTTTCCTCCCCTTTCCTTCTCAGCCCCCAGGAGCCCCATCAGAAGGTCTCTGCTCCTGCTCTCTTGCCTTGGAGCGTTGTTGGGTGCATTGTGAGCACTAGGACCCTTCAAGCCTCTCAGTAGGTGAGTGAATGCAACTTTGTTGTCACCTGCCACAATGATTCCTCTCCATCATTAATGCCCAATCCTGTTGCCCTTAACCTCTGTTGTAGACTTAAGTCTTGCCTTCAATCCCCAGTGCTCCCTACTCGTTTCTTGACACTGAGGCAACTGCCCATGCTCAAAATAGGGCTCTTTTCTGAGGGAATACTTTTAATAAAGACTGTTACTAATAAATGAGCAGATGGTGCTCCGGAAGCCACTGGCTTTACCCTACCCCCAAATCTTCCTTACCTATTTCACATCCATCCTTATTTTTCAGACATCACACCTGCCTGACTTCCAAATCATTCCATCAACTTTGATTCCCTTTAGTTCATGCATTCTAAATGCTCACAGCCCCTTGTCATATCTTCCCGATGACCGTCTTCGATTCCTTGTGTTGAATTACTTCCTTCCTCCATGTTTACAAACATGCTGCAGTTCCGCAGAAAGTAAACCAAACTAAACCACCACTTTAGCTTTATATTCTTTTTATGAAGTTCTTCAGTCTCCACACCTGGCAGTGAACAGGTTAGGGTGGGATGACCAAAGTGAGATAATTTTATTTATGTATTTATTTATTTATTTATTTATTGTGCCTGTCTCTCTACAGCAGGTGCTCAGTGCATTTCCAGGTCTCGAGAATCATCTGTAGGCCATTGGGACCTGTCGTTCTTATTTCACACCAGCCATTAAGATGGAGTTGTGACCTCTGCCGCTACATCAAAGGTAAGGTGTGTTTTTTTCATTTTCATTTTCCTTTATTTTATTTTTGTGTGTGTGGGGGGTTAGGGTTAGGGTTAGGGGGGTGAGGGTTAGGGTTGCTGGATGGGTTGGGGGCGGTTAGGGAAAGGATAAGGGTTAAGGATGGGTTTAGGGTTGGTTAGGGTTGCTATGTAGGGATAGGATTGTGGGTTAGTGTTGCTGCTTAGGGTTAATGTTGCTGGGTTAGGGTTAGGGTTAGGGTTGGGTTAGGGTGCTTAGGGTTAGGGTTAGGGTTGCTTAGGGTTAGGGTTAGGGTTGGTTAGGGTTAGGGTTTAGGGGCTAGGGTTTAGAGTTAGGGTTAGGGGATGCTTAGGGTTAGGGTTTAGGGTTAGGGTTAGGGGTTAGGGTTAGGGTTAGGGTTAGGGTTGCTTAGGGTTTAGGGTTAGGGTTAGGGGATGCGTTGGGTTAGGGTTAGGGTTAGGGTTAGGGTTTAGGGTTAGGGTTTGGGTTAGGGTGTTAGGGTTAGGGTTAGGGGTTAGGGTTAGGGTTAGGGTTTAGGGTTAGGGTTAGGGTT